>NW_010252209.1:4330-8170 GCF_000690775.1 Eurypyga helias
AAGAAATGACATAAACAAGCCTTCTTAAATAATCACTGCATCAGCAGTTAGAAGCAGAACGTGTGGGAGGCAGCTCATAGGTAGCCACTGGGGTAAGAAAGTGTTGAAGTGCTGAGGTAGGAGATTTGCAGGGTCTCTCAGCATATTCAAACCCACATCTCCCCTCTCAGGCTAAGACTAACAACGCACAGCCGGAAGACCTGAGCAGACCTGATAGCCATCTAACCCCTGACACTGGGTCAAAATTGCCTTGCTGGGTAATGAATTGCACTTGAATTAAGAGTTTCATGCCCACACCAAGTATAGGAACAGAGAATGTTTCAGAGTATACCTTTATACTTCTACAAGACACCATTCCCATAGATACTTCCTCTGATTAATTAGATAGCAGAACTTCATTAATGACTTAGTAGCAGGGGAGCTTGTATGTTCCTCTAGGAAACAGATTAATAATGTAGAATATAGAGAAATTACATACATAAGATGGTACATATGTACATTTTATGTTTTAAATCTCTGAAATTCTGATGCCAAGTTTAAGCAGAGAAGCTGAAACATGTTATTCAAATAAGACTTGCATTGTGCGGCATGCCCTGATCCAATGAAAAAAAGGAAAAGAAACAAATAGTAACTTACGTTCATGAATGTTATTTCTGTCCATTTATTTTTAGTGAGAATTTTGTATAAAGTGCAGCTGAAAGCTGATCTTTGTTAATGGAAAACATTGTATTGGTCCCTACAGAGGAGAAAAAGAGGAAGAAGGATTGTTTAAAGTGAGAGCTGATATCTTCAGTCTGTTAATGATTCCCTTGGAGATTCCTGAAAGGATCCTGGAAACAAATGAATAAAAATTGCAACATCAATGGTTTTCTTTGAGAAGGCACTATTGCTGCAAAATTCCTTGTCCAGGCCAGAGTGGGAAATGTAATTTGGAAACACTATTACTCATGTAATGTGGACCACATTAGCTGAGAGAGCATGCCCACATCCCAGTATACTGTGCTCATTTGTCAGTAATTACTTTACTGCCAGTCCACTCAAGTTTAGAACGTAAGTAAATGAGCACATGCTGTATCTGGGCTTTATTCAAACTTGCAACTAGAGGCCACCCTGTTAAGCTTCTTAGATGGAGATGAGAGAGCAAGTGTGAGGGTTGCAAAATGTGTACTTCTATATAATGAAAAAGCAAGATGCTTTTTCACACTCATATTTATTACAAAACACATGTAAGATGTTTCAAAGACCCCTACTAAATTCTGTTTAATAAAAAACTGCAAGAATGGAAGTAATGAGATCTGTGGGTAAAAGGTAAACCAAAAGGGTGTACCTTTGTTGAATCCATCCTGGGACATCTAACTTCTGGAAGATCAAAATATGCAGACTCCTTTTTTGGTGGAAGACCAAAAGAACTTCTGACTTGGTCTAAGAAGACATTTCTTTGCAAGCAGGTTGTTCTTCAAAGCTGCCTGTTCCTACAGCAGCAGGCTTCCTGCTTGCAGAGACAAAATTATAGCATTAAGCAAGAGAGAGATTCTCCAAGTTTTCAGAGCCTTGCCTGTGAGGAAAGCTCAGTTATCCCTGCATTGGTGAAGGGAGTGAGAAACGGCAGGTGAGAGGGGAGCAGGGGGTGACCACATTGCAACTGTTGTAGAGAAAGAAGTGAAAGTTAATTAGGGCTTGTTATAATTCCATTGATGGGTGAGAGAGGAGCAGAGGGTGACCACATCATTGAAAATGTTGTAGAGAAAGAAGTGAAAGTGAATTAGGGCTTGTTATAATTCCATTGCCTTCTTTCTTCTTGATATTCAGTGCCAGTTCTGATTGAGTCTGACTGAGTGAAAGTGTCTCAGATAATGGGACCCAACAGCATGATGTTTTAATGAAATTAAAACATCATTCACCATCATCATAGGCATGGTAGGCTGTGATGAGACCCAACAGCATCATGTTTTAATGAAATTAAAACCTCATTCACCATCATCATAGGCATGGTAAGTCCTAAAGGTTAGCAAAGAGGAAGAAAAGGATGCAAAACCTACTGGAATAGCATTGGAAGATGGTTAGGGCAAAGAGTGCATAAACTGATGCTGTCTCACTACACAGCATTCTATTTTTTAATCCGGTATTACAATGCCTGGAACAGCAGCCTGGTATGCTCATAAAAAAATTATTGATCTTTTACTTGTTCTCAGCATTATTTAACTGTAGGTGGAAGTCAGCAAAACTGTAGCATACTGTATTCCTCTAGGCTGAAGATTATTTTAACCTTTTAGACTCACAACCATCACAGAATCACAGAATGGTTTGGGTTGGAAGGGACCTTACAGACCATCTAGTTCCAACCCCC
The DNA here is from genome assembly GCF_000690775.1 of Eurypyga helias. Lineage (NCBI taxonomy): Eukaryota > Metazoa > Chordata > Aves > Eurypygiformes > Eurypygidae > Eurypyga > Eurypyga helias. The sequence goes on from NW_010252209.1 coordinate 6,678, forward strand.
CCATCTAGTTCCAACACTTCCAGGGATGGGGCATCCACAGCTTCTCTGGGCAACCTGTTCCAGTGCCTCACTGCCCTCTTCATGAAGAACTTCTTCCTGATATCTAATCTGAACCTCCTCACTTTCAGTTTAAACTGGTTACCCTTTGTCCTGTCACTACAAGCCCTTGTAAAAATAGCTGTAGAACTATGGAATAAACCAAAAAGATTGAAATTAATTTCAGAAGTCATGGATATGCATATTTGCTAAGTTTAATAAACAGATAATTGCCACATCTTCTTCTTATCCATCTTTGTGAAAGAATTGCAGTCTACAATCTCACCTGCCCATCACTCAGAGAAATGAATTGTCACCTCAATCTCATCTATTTTGTTAGGATCTGGGCTGCAGGTTTCTTCCAAAGTTTTCCAGCATTAGCAACAAAACAAATGCTTCACAGTAGATATTTCTGAGAAGATTCTGACATGATGTCTATGAAACAAAATCACCCTGAATTATGCTGGTATGTGGTTAAAGTACATGTTTCCTTATTTTCAGCATCTTTTTCAAAACTTGCAGCCTCCTTTCTGTCAGTGCCCTGTCATCTGTCCTACAGCAAAAGTTTGAGGCATTTGAGTGCCCAGTTTAAATTTTTTGTCATGCTGAGATTGCCAAAACTAGTTTTGAACCTAAGCTGATATGCTCTGTATAGGACTGAAAACCTGCTTGGTCTGTGAGATTATTTGGAACTGGGTAGTTAAAGGAGACATTCTTACAAAAGTGGTCTGTTGTGTACTTGTATTTGGTAGATTACCATACTTCTAAGAAATTATGAGTAAATTTAAAATATGTGTTAAATATGCAAGTTCTGAGTTTCTTTGGGATGTTAATATTCATATTAATACTCAAAATGGAAATTATTTCAAATACTTAATTTAGACCTATGAATATTTTAAAAGACCAAATTAATGTGTAGGATGTAACCCAGTGCCTAAAGACTCTTTGCAAATCAGTGAAATTAAATGAGATGGTCTCTGTATTTTTATTTGAAGTTATTTTAGAATATAAATAATTTCTTAGGGAGTATCACATGAAGCTTTTTGCTTATGTTTAGTTAATGATAGCATATATCTTTTTAAAGTAATATGAATTACTTAACCTCTATTCTTTTCTTAACAGTGTAAACTGATGAATCATAGCAGGTGTCTGCATTAAATAACTGTGCTTTTTCAAGCAAAAATGATCACAAAAGCACAGAAAATACTCACATAAAATATAATAAATCATAATCCATTAAAAAATATGTTTTAATGGTTATTGACATTAGCAGGTTAGAAAAAGACACAGGAATAGGGGAATTTATTTTAGAATATTACTATGAAAGCCTCAGTCATTCTCCCAGGTTGCTACTCATGCTGTCAATATAAATTCCTATTTATCTCTCACAGAAATTGTTATGAAGGATAATTGTTATAAATGCTAACAATATTACAGTCCCAAGACTTTTTTTTTTT
>NW_010252210.1:0-4126 GCF_000690775.1 Eurypyga helias
CCAAGAGCTGCAGCCCAAGAGCGATTGTAGCAGATTCCAAGTGAACCCTATCAATGCTAGCATGGTTGGGAAAACTAAACAAACCCAGCAACTCCCTCACAAAAGAGACAGCACAAGAGTTAGCAAAGCAGCTAATGCAAGAGTCAGGGAGAGTGTTACCAAGTTTACGGAAGTAAATGAGCAAGACAGTAAAGGAGAAAGTAATGACTCCTGACCCTCTCCTCACATATGCCCTGAGCATGATGTGCTATGGAATGAAATACTTCTTCGGTCAGTTTGGGTCAGGTGCTTGAACTGTGCGTCCCCTACACTGCCTGTACTGAGACAGCGAGAGCTGGGAACGCAGCTGCAGGATCAGAAGCGGAGAAAGACCTTGAAACTGGTGCAGACATTCCCCAGTGCCAGCTAAGAACTTATCAGTGCTGCTCTCGGCATCCAGGAACACAGCTTCCTAGCAGCCACAGTAAAGGGAGTTAATTCTTTCGTGACTGAACCCAGCACATGTCCAGAAACAACCACTTAGCAGGTCTTGGCTGACTCAAGCATTGTCCCAAAATGCAATGCCACAACTAAAGTAACATCATGGACTGTCCAAACTTGAAATTCACCAAGCTTATTTTTGACTACCAGTCATCCTCAGGTAGTCCTCCTCTAGCTCTTCCCATGTAAAACTGGCACGAAAATTTTACTATGTCCTGTTTATTATTCACTACTTCTTGCAAAATGCAGAGTAAAAATGTAAAAAAAAAAAAAAAAGAACAGCTATAAATATAAAAAGATATAAAAGTTGTTCAGGCAAAACTTAGATTTTCAGCCTTTTGCTCCCATTGCCTAGAGAGTAATATCCAGTTAAATCCCATCTTTTGCTACTATCAGTTCTGACCTAAATGATATTTGGAGAAGAAATTAACAGAACTGACATAAATAAGTTAGATTTTCCAGTACAGAACTGGACTGAAGTTGGATGGTAGCTTTAAAGTGTTTTAAGCAAGTACGAGTGTAATGCCAATTTTTGTATTAAGAACTCTGAATTCAGGCTAGTGCTTTGTTTCCTCTGTTTTCACAGTTTAGTCAGTTTCACTCTTGATTAGACATCTTGTCTACAGCTCATCTCAGACACAATACTCACAATATTTCTACTTACATCTTCCCACTCAAGCCCTTCTGTTATTGAACTGGTAAGGCAGGATATCTGTTAGTGTCTGCTTAACAGTGTTAAACAGTGGTATTCTGTCAAAAGTTCAAGTCATCAGCTATTCAGCAGAGAATAAGAATGTATCAATCCTGGTGTTTTTACTAGAAAAAATCTTAAGCAACGGAGATGCATTACTGGAGACATTAACTTTACAGTTAAATCTTAAATAATAGTAACAGTAACAAATCTGAAAACATCAAATTGAATGCTAAAACAGATGAAGCTGGGAGAAGAATATGGAAGATATTTGTTCAGGGGGAGGTGGGAAGAATGTCAGAGGTCTGAAAGATAGCAGCAGAATTTATTTCAAGAGAATTAGAATGCTGAAGGAAATCAATATATGGTCTGTATAACTGTGTTGTCCAGGGCTACTAATACAAAATAATAATAATAAACAAAGTAAGCTACTACATTTGCATTTAATATGCATGTTCACTGAAAATTTTTTGTAAGATCACAAATAAAATATATTTCAAAGCCATAATGTTGATCAGCCTCTGTTCTGTAATCGAAAGGTCAAATCTCGGAGTTCTATATCAGATATTTTTTTCATTAATGTGAAGCTATCTGGACAAAAATATTTCAAGAAAATACACTTAATTCTAATAGTCTGAAGTCAAACTAGTGGCAGCTAGTCCAATTTCATCGTTCTGTATTTAAATACATCTAAATGTCAACTGTGGGATATTCAGCATCTCTTAAGTGTTCTCATCTATGGTTATTTCCTTTTTTATGCATTTCTTTATAGCATTACTTCTTAATCTAATTTATGTTCTTATGTTAATTTATACTAATGTATGCTAATTAATACAGTTGAAGAGCTATGAAAAAGTCTAAATGTTTGAGAATAAGAGTATCAAACATGTACAAGGATCCTGGGCGAAACAAAAGATTTCAGCATTCTGCTGCACCAGAATACTTCATATCTGATATAGTTGTTACAGTATTTCTGTGAAAAGTAACCTGAAATGTAATGCAAATCCAAGAAACCTGGCTAAAACCTCATAGTATTTTTAAGCCTTAAGTTTTATTTAGAAGCATGGTTCTCAAAATAAAAGTAAGCTGGTGTAACTGTGAGTGAGTAGGGTAGTGTAAATATATGTCTGGTAGTGTATGCTGACTCAGAATCAGTATATAAGATCATGATATGTAGGATCATGACTGTATGACTCCTGTATATGGACAATGCCTACATAAAACATATTCTTGGTCAAAGACTTTTTTTAAATTTTAGTTTTATGTGATTTTGTCTGTATTTGTGCTCAGTGCAATTCACCAGCTATCACCTAGTAAAATGATAGATGTCTTCAGCTTAGTCCTCAAGGGGCCTTTGTTAGGACTGAAGTGAAAACATCTACTGACATTTTTAAGGTCACGACTGATACCACTTAAAAGTAAGATTAAACAAAAGTTCAGTTGGTAACCCAGACAAAACAGAAGTGCAGAATTCCCAAAAGGCTATTAACAGCTACATTGTAGACACCATAACTGTCCTCTAAAGCTGAAGGCAAAGCCCATTGTGAAAGACCTACATCTTATCAGCATTTAGAGATCAAGAATACAAGTTCATGAACGGAATTTAAGAGAAAGTATTGTTCTTTTCAGGGTTTGGTTGTTGTTTTTTTTGGTTTGTTTGGGTTTTTTTTTTAACTATCAGAAATTGTACAGCACCTACTTACTAATTTTTAAAGTACTTTCATAGTGATTTCTGTATAAGTGTATGTCCCTTTATAATGTTCATTCTTGCAAATTCTCTATAATTGCCAACTATAATTGTCAACACTGATACATATGAAATAGGAATGGCAGAGTTAAAGAAATTTTAATAACTATGGACATACACGTGCACCCTCAACTCATGTATTTTGTATGTGTATATCTATCTATCGGATTTATCAAGTATAATCTAAATCTCTGTTGTGGATTCTTCAAAAAATAGTAGTGTGTGATTATGAAAGAAAGGAATTAGACCAAATTTGGTCTGGGAGTGCTCAAAAACTCATTCAAATTTACTCAAAAACTGATCATATTGGAAAACAAACAAGTTATACAAGACGTTTGTATTATTGTATTTGTCAATTTTTAAAAACAGTCTTTTTCCCTGCAGATCTTCATTATGGGTTACATTTACTACTGTCCAGAACAAAAGACAAAAAAGCACTATACTACCAATGGAAATATCAGAAAGAAGCTTACAGAGGTATCCTGTATTTTGGAGAGTTTTTCAGTTTTTCTTTAAAATACCTTATATTATCATCCAGGAGATGCTGAGAAGCAAACAGTTCTGTAATTCTCAGTTCTGCATGCTCCCCTCATCATCACTACACACAGTTGTTAAATATCAGAAAGTCTTTTATTATCTCTTCCACTAACAAATGTCATTGTCTTTCTAGGTATTGTTTCAGTCCAGTCTATCATAATGTAGTGAAAGAAGAACAGTACAACTTATATTTGCTGTTATTCTGCCATTTTCCTATCTTTATCTTTCCTTCTACCATTGTCTTAACCATGATCTTGAACAGGTTACGGATTTGAGGAACATTCCCATTCTCATCTTCTGTTCACCTACAAGATATCTGTGTCTTGTTACTTTTGGTATCTTCTGCTCATGAGATCTTAACACTGTTCATTCATTTCTGATTGCCTGATTCTACTTGTACTGCCACTAGTGTCTTTCTGAAAATACTCATCTTCCCGGCTATGTTAAATGATGTGACTGATCAAATGTAGAAATTTTATCTGGTATCAAATCCTGCCCCAATATTAGGAAATTTGACACCTTTTTACAGTGTTTTACAATTACAGTATATCAGGTTATAAGTTACATGTATACAGAAAACTACAGGAAAACAACAACAAACAACAAACAACACAGGAGTTATGTAATTTATTAATGTTAATATTAACATTTATTATTAAAAAATAATGATT
>NW_010252211.1:0-2388 GCF_000690775.1 Eurypyga helias
AGCCAGAGAGCCTGAGAGCTGTAGCCCGAGAGTGATCGTAGCCTGAGAACTGCAGCCGTAAGGCCACAGCCCAAGAGCTGTTGCAGCAGATTCCGAGAGAACCCTATCAGTGATAGCATGACTGGGAAAACTAACCGACTCACCAACTCACTAACGAGCCAGCAAAGGGTTAGCAAAGCAGCTAACAAAGAAGTTAGAGTGTTAGCAAGTGTAAAAAAGTGAAAATGTGATGGCTCCCAAACCCACTCCCCTCCTCGCCTCTGCCCCGAGGATGATGTACTATGGAATGAAATACTTCCTTGGTCAGTTTGGGTCAGCTGCCTGAACTGTGTCCCCCTTACACTGCCTGTAGCGAGACAGCGAGAGCTGGGAATGCAGCTGCCCTATCATAAGCTGAGAAAGACCTTGAATTTGGTGCAGGCATTCCCCAGCACTAGCTAAGACCTTATCAGTACTTGTCTAAGCTAAATCCAGGAACACAGCTTTGTGCCAGCCACTGTAAAGAGAGTTAACTCTTCCCTGACTGCATCCAGCACAGTGTAAAAATAGTTAACATTCTGACATTTGTGGCTAGTACATCTGCCCTTCTAAACACCTGTAGTCTTGGTGCAGGAAAACACCAAAGAGCTTGTTCTGTTACCCCAGAAGAGTTGCAAGGAAATTATGAACTTTGACACATCAGTTATCATTGTATTATAGATTGCTAGGAAACACCCCTCTTCTGTTGTCTTCTCATCACATTAGTAGGCTCTTCTAAGGAAATAATTCTTCAGTAAAGAAGAAATTTGGAGCAGAAAATCTTTAAAAAAGAAATATATATTTGATATATGTATTTTCCCTCCAACTTTTGCTCTTCAATCCAAGTTATACTGCAGGGTGTCCCCTTTCTGTGTAGACTTTTTTCGCTACAAGGGACCTTGATATGGTATTCCAGAGAGAAAGCATTGTTATCTTTTTTCTGCTTGGGAAAATAAAGATATAAAGGTATACTTTAAGATCATTAAGGGACTCCCATTATTTTATGCAGACAAATTACTATATCCAGGTAATATTATTAGGATATTAAAATTAAATTTTATTTATTCTTGCTATAAATCAACATTTCATATGTTATCATGATGACAAGTTGTGCTAGTTTTAATTGGTATAGAGTTAGTTGTCTTCACAGTAGCAACTATGAGGCTATGTTTTGGCTGTGCTGTGAAGAGTATTGAAAGCATAATAATGTCTTCAGTTGTTGCTAACCAATGTTTATGTCAAGGACTTTTTTTCAGTTTCTGATGCTGCAGCTCTGTTGTTGAGAAGAAGCTGTGAGGGGACACAGGCAGGATGGATAACCTAAACTGACCAAAAGGATATTTCATGCCATAAAATGTCATGCTCAGTATAAAAGCTGGGGGTTAGCTCGCTCTGTCAGGCTCTTGGGTTCTCTCCAGCTCTTGCTCTTGGTACTTTGGACTGGGTGTCGGTCAGCAGGTGGTGGTAGTTGTATAATTTGTTTTTTTCCATTATTGTAATTACATATAATTAGTCACAATATTAATAATACTAATGTTATTAGTATTGTTAGTATTATCAGTATCATTATTTTATTTAATTTACCTTCAATTATTAAATTGTTCCTATCTTAACCCATAAGTGTTGTGTTGCTTTTTTTTTTTTTTTTTTTTTTTTTTTTTTTTTTTTTTTTTTTTTTTTTTTTTTTTTTTTTTTTTTTTTTTTTTTTTTTTTTTTTTTTTTTTTTTTTTTTTTTTTTTTTTTTTTTTTTTTTTTTTTTTTTTTTTTTTTTTTTTTTTTTTTTTTTTTTTTTTTTTTTTTTTTTTTTCCCTCTGATTATCCTCCCCATCTCACTGGGGACAAGGGAGGCGAGCGAGCAGCTGTGTGGTACTGGGTTGCTGGCTGGGCTTAAACCACAAGTCGTGATGAATTCCCAGCTATATTCTTCCCTTCCAAAGCTAAGCCTAAATAAAGGCAAAAAGCAAGAAGTTTTGAGGTCTGTTTCTCTTAGAGACAGGTCTTCTCTTAGAAAGATCCTACAGGAAACACTAAATTTACTGTGCAGTTGAGTTTAGAATGTGTTTTTTCTTGAAAACTGGTGTCTTGTATAATAAAATAATTTGATTTTTTAAAGTTTTTTTTCCCTAACGTTTTATTAGTCTTTTAAATTTTCCTATAGATCTTACAATAATTAAAGTAAAATAAACATAGCTTGCTTATGCTGATATGTGAAATTACTGTTCAAGGGTAGGAGAAAACTGATGGAAAACAATAAGAAAAGTAAATAAATTCCTTAGTTTCATTCAAGAAAGCAGTTAAATTGTTTAATTTTCACCAATCTTCCCCAGTGTGTCTTTTTAAAAATTAGAAAATATGTAAACCTAGAGATAG
>NW_010252212.1:0-45816 GCF_000690775.1 Eurypyga helias
GAGCGAAAGCCGCCGCGGAGGTGTGCTGGCCTGGGCCGCGGCTCTGAGGCTGGGCGGCGCGTGGGTTCGCTCCTCGCTCGCAGCGCTTCACAATCTGGCACGTTATGGCCTGAGGTAACGTGTTGGACTGTGAGCTGGTTAACTAACGTGCTTGGCTCAGTGCCGAACCAAAGTGCACTTGTGTTCTGTCTGGCCGGCAGACTTTGCGTGCCCTGACGGCAGTTTAGTCACCTGACCCCCTGCTAATCCTGCTGTTTGTTATAAACTACAGTCCAAAGTAGGTCCGGTAGTTTGGGGAGGATGAACACTAGTGCAAATCCAGGTGTTTCCCTCCAGCTGGGTGCTTAAATCAATGCTACGGTAGTGAGGCTGGGGCGTGCTGCAGGTGCCACCTTTCACATGACAGAAATCACAGTTGCAAGCAGCTGTTGAATCCTATGGACGTAGGTTGGTTGGTTGTTTTGTGCAGGACGGGAAGAAGGAGTTAGCCATCCTGATTTAAATTGCAGTTTTGAATTTACACATTTGACTAACTAATCCCTCTTGCAGTATCGATTAGAGTTCTTCATTTCCTGCCCGACAGTTGTTTGTTTTACAGCAGTTTGTGCTGCGTTGGTTCAGCATCTCTTCTCGTGGGAATCCCCTAGCAAAGTTCCCCTTCTGCCTCTGCCTCACAGCATGATGCACTTCATCATAACACTGCATAGTAAGACCGCATAGCTTTCACAAAACCCTTTCTTCTCATGCAAAACACTGTTACAAAGAATTAAGATCCAGTAACAGAGAAGGCAAATCACGGTCAGTTTTCATACTTCCTCACCACAAGAAATGAAGTTCTGATAGTGGGGTATCCTGTAGTCTACTTAAACGCTAATGTAACAGTAACAAAACACGTGGACCTCTTACAGCATGCCAGTTGTGTCTTTTCTGTTACCTGTCAGTTAGAATACAAGGCTGAACAGAACCACTGCTGAATCTTAACTAACAGCCAGATGCAAATCTTGTGCCTCACCACAGAGCAGACAGTACCATCTGTACAACAGAGTGCTCTGTAATTCTTGGCATTTCACCGGCTTTGCTGCAAAATTCAATCAAAACAACCACATAACCCTTATTTTTATGCTGAGTGCCTTCCAATAGCGAATAGCATAGTGAGTATTTTCTCTGTGGCAAATAACCTGAAGGTGGTTCTGAAGGAAAAACCCTTTTAATATGAGGGTGTTAACTGGAAACAAAATATGGCCATTTAAAGGGGACTGTAGCTAATTATTCCATTGCCAAATTTTCAGAAGAAGCATTTTCTGAAGTATATGCTTTCAGGTCACTTGTCTAGACTCTCTTTGTCTTGCAGTGGGGAAATAAGTTTTTTGAATGAGATTCTACAATACACTGAAAATAGAAAAAAATATTATTTTTAGGAAGAATTACTGGCAATATTTCTTTCATATTTGGCTAAATAAATCTCTCAAAATAGTCCATTTTATTTGGGTCTGTGGCAAAAATTTATTTTGCAATATCCATCTCACTAAAACTATTACGAATCTTCCATTAAGAGAACAAAAATCTTATGTGCAGATGATGTAGCTCATCTGCTGCACCTTCTGTTTCATTGCACTGTTATTGAAAATCATGTAATTGGGGCAGTACCTGCAGTGAACCTTGGAGTGATAAGTAGGAGCAAAGCCGGCGCTGGGCCCGGGTGGGGGGCGGAGGAGCTGGGGGACCTGCCGGGGCAGCCAGCGCTGTCCCCTGAGCCTTCGATGAGGATTACCAAATGGAAATGACATCAGCCGCAGCCAATCGGAGGGCCCTGGGGGTATAGCTGGATGGAAGCCATATTCCACTTAAGTAACAAGACATGACATACCATGTGCTAATGCTAAATAATTCATCCCTCAGGCATATAGTGAATTGCAAAGCCAAGCTGGGCCCTGGTCAACAGTTTGTAGTTTAAATTAAAACTGGCTTTTCCATCTTAAAGGGATGGAGAGGATTGTCAACTGTTGTGATTATAAATGGAATGCAGAAATCTGGGGTTTTTCTCCCTTCCCCTTTCCCTCCTCTTCCTCCTCCTCCTCCTCCTTCTCCTTCTCCTCCTCCTTCTCCTTCTCCTTCTCCTCCTTCTCCTTCCTTTCCCTTCTTTCTCCTGTCATAATCTGATCTAATCAAAACACTTCGGGGGATTTTGGGGATGTACTCCACATATGTCTATTAACATGCAGGAAAATCTTAGAGCAAGTTTAAGTCACTGTGAATAACAATATCCCATATATCCTTGAAATTTAGGCATTAGCACCTGTAATAAACTATTCCAAAATTTGGTCATATGGGTATTTGAGTTACAAATGTTATATGGGCCTTTCCATAGCAGAGTCGTAAATATGTCTCATTAGGAATCCAGGGGCATTTGCTTCTGCTTAGGCTGAAGGTCATGCCCAGGCAGCCTTTCAGCTGGATTGTCTGAGCTGGCAGCACATGGAGGCTGGATATGATGTTAACCACAGCATTTTGCTGCCTGCTGTTGGCTACTGGAACCTGTAGCATAGCTAGCCTTTCCAACTCGGTGATCCAGCTAAGCTTGGACAAATCTTTGACATGCTTTTGCTAAAATACAGTGCTCATTCTACTTAAACTGGGTGCCACAATATGCTAAACAACACTTTCACTGAAACCATCAGAAGCTGAACATAGCCACCACCTTCTGTAATCTATCCTTATGTAGCACTTTACAAAAATGGTGTCTTAAATCTTCCAGTGTGCTATTGATCAAAAGAATGAACCTTTGATACACTGTTTTGGTGAGAAGTAGATAGGAATTGCCTTTAAGTTATTTTAGGGTAAGAAATGAAAGGGGCCTATGGAATAAGTGGGAATATATTTACCTAGTCTCTGTGTGTTTGGCTAGTTAAAACCTGGAGAGCATGAAGTGGTGCAGAGTTAAAAGGAGAATGTGGAAAAAAAATACAAAACAAATTGGTAGTGTCTCTGAAAGATCTTCAGGGAATTCAGCTTTATTGCCACAATAGTCTGCTTTCCAGTATGCAATTACTCGTTGTCATGGAAAGGGATTTTGAAGATTTCTCTTATTTTGGATGCTGCAAAGCATGCTTAATTTAAGTAAGGGGTTGTATTTCATTTTTCCTTTCCATATTTGTTTACTTAGCTAGCTTCTTGTATGATTGTCAGGCCAGTATCCAAGGTCGCTTTAGATAACAAAAAGAGAAAGAAAAAAAACAACAAACCCAAACGTGCCACTGAAAATAATGCAGCAGCAGCTAAAAAATTAATATATTATTTATTTTTTAAGTTATGGTAAATTCATAGCATGTATTTGCTGATAGGGAAAGCTCTTCTATTAATAATTTTCAACCTTGGCAAAAATACATTTTTGGAATTGATCATTATTTTTTACTCAAACATTTCTACAATGCGTAACAAAGCCTTTGCATCTAAATCCAAGTAGGAACAGAATTTGGCAAATCTAATTCCTTCCTGGATTTTCGCAGCTCTACTTCCTTTAGGAAGTTTTTAGTCAATGGGAAACAAAGGCTTATTGAAAGGATTAAAGTTACAACTATTCTCTTTGTTTTAGAGCTTCAATCACGGTTTTCCTCTAGTAAACAACATTTGCAATTAATAAAACTTGTAAAAAAACAGGAACTTTGGGGAAGTACGTGCTTATGATAAGCAGCAGGATTTCTTTTAACAGAACTCTATACAAAGGTGTACTCTTTCTAAGTTAAGACAATGATAACAATTGAGTTTCTCATTGCATTTTAAAAGCGTTCCTTCTGATAAATACAAGGCAACATGCTCTACAGACAGGGATGGGCAATACATTTAAATAGGATGTATCTTGTCAACAGTTTATTGTGTCCCAAAATGGTTTTAAATAGCTGCAAATAACTCACATTTCATATCATGCATAAACCTAGTAATCATGTCCTACACAATGAAATATCTGTGCCCATTGGACATACAGTGCTGCATATATTTATGAACTATTACCCATAAATTGTTTATTGTTTCCTTTATATGATGCTTGAAAAAGGCATTTGGGTAGCAGTTATCTGTGCATGAATAAGAACACATGGAATGTTTAATCTTTATAATTTATCTTTTACTGGGTTTATGTCACAAAATACCTTATGAATATTTTCATGTTTATGTCAGCTATATTTTTCTTATGCGCATTATGTGTTTATTCCCAAGGAATTATCTCCTGTCAGAGGTAAACTGAGGGAAACGCTGTAACTTTTGTTGACGGCCCTCCCTGGAGGGCAGTGTGGAGCTGCGGGATGCTTGGGACTAACTCTTGCAGGAGACGTTTCGTGAACAGCTCAACTATTGTTCTCACCCAAGTCTCCAGTGCTTTTTCTGGGGTAGTTTGTGTCCAAAGGGTGCTGAAAACAGCAAGCTGGAGAATAAAGGGACTGCAGTTCTGACAGGCCCCTTAAGCGCAAGCGCATTGTTTTTTCTTACACGCCATTTCTCCCTTACAAAAAGCGTCTTAAGCCATTGTCCTACTGATGACAACTTTTACACTTTCATCTCACACGTAGGCAGATTTTTCCAGTAAATATTCCTGTGAACTGAGAGTATTTTTGCTAACCTCTAACCCAGAGTCAACTTCTGGTGAAGTTATAAACCTTTAGAAACAGAAGGTTTCAGTGGGAATCCTGACTCAGGCTTTATTTCAGCGGCAGGAACAGTGCTTTGCTATCAGTAGAATGTGAGTCAGGCACCAACAGTAAATCTGATCTTTGAGATCATCCATTAAGAGTAAATGTTCTTTGTTGATGTCTGAAACAAGAAACAGAGACTAGTCATCTAAATGACTAAATATGACACAGAGGATGTTAGATACTATTTTTCAGACATTTTCCTGCAGGAATCACAAGCTATTTTGTAAACAAACTGTGTTATTGATTAAGGGTGCTAAACCAGACATTGTGCATGTATACAGTGAATCAGCTTGTGAAGACAGTCACATAGACATTTGTAGGTTAGTGTAAATGGACAGACTGATTCCTAGAGGAAATAAGCGTTAGCATGAGAACAACAGCTGAACTAAAATCCCATAAGCCAGGAAAAACAGCTACACAATTACACTAACAGGTGGTTGGTTTCAAAACAAATTTCAAGGTCTGACAGCTCTGTGCACCTGCTTTGGGCTGATTTCTTTTAAGGGCTTGGATTTGGCATGAACCATTGATAAAAAACGTAATTCTTTGTGTCTGAGAAAAGTCATCATTACCATATAGTGATGATAAACTACTAAAGCTTGCTAAAAGTAGTACTTAGCCAAAAGGTAATATGGGTCACTCTGTACACTGTCATTATAGCTCAAGCTTTTCTCTACCAGAGAGCTTCAGGCAAACACTGTTAGAATAAAGCCTCTCCTGTAAACTGAGATAATTCCATCTCACTAGGGTGGTGCGATTTGAATTAGGTATGATTTCAGCCTTTGCATCCACCATCATAAGAAAAATCAAATTTTATTTGGCAAGGGATTTCAACAAAGAAAATTCTGTTATAAAGGTTATATGAAAGATACAAAATTACACTTTATGAAATATATTTAAAATGTGCAACTTCCAGTTTGCTGCATCAGTTCTCTAGTTTTGCAGTTGTTTTGCCTTTTTTGTAATTACTCAGCTAATAAAGGCTGGGGTGCCCTTTTTTTGTGTTGTCAACTTCAGTCAGACAGTAGCAGAAAGGCAAAACCTCAGCTGCCTTCCTTGAGGAGGAAGAGTTACCAAAGCTGAGTTGAGGTTCAGGAGCTGTGTGCCTTATCACACAGCTTATCACTTGAAGGATCAAGCTACAGGGAAAAACAAAACAAACAAACAAAAAAACCCAAAAAAATCCACCCCACAACAGAAAACATCAGAGAAGTTCATGTGGATGAAAAATCTGAGGATCTGCAAATTTTCCTTAATGAATACCTAACAGGGAGCCTGGGGCAATGGCCTTTTCTGCCCCTGCAGCTAGTGGAGAAATGGCTGTCCACAGTGCTCTCTTAAAGGTTGACTTCTGTGGTAGCCTGCATTGACACCAAATTATGTTCAGTGTGAAGCCACACCAGACTGAACTACTCATATAAATGTATCCCTGTCCATTTCAGACAAAGTCTTCCAGGTTGGCAAAGCTCTGCCGTTTAATCTGAGCTGGTTGACCTTACTTGAAACACAGCGGGGAAATGCTCCCCTGAACAGACCGCATAGATAAGGGTTAGCGATTTCCACTGAAGTGGCGGGTGATGAACGACTGAGAAATGGCCAGTGGCCAGTGGCTTGTACAGTACAGCTGTTTGCAAATGCCTATTTGTCTATCCAGAAGATGTGCATCTTGGGGCTTCTGCATTTGGAGACTACCACTGTGCTTACTCCACTGCTATGGCTAGCAGTTTATCCACCATGAAGGCTGCTTAGGCTTGTGTTGTACTCTAATGTATCTGTAGATTTCAACCTGCTATAGAGTGATCCTTTGTCACTTTCTTAGAATATGGGTCTAAACTTTTCAGAAGGCCAGAACATCTCAGGACTTAGCTTTGAATGCTTTTCTCAGAGACCTGACTGTTGAAATGTGCTCAGGTTTTAAACTGAAAGATTTGACCCACTTTGGAGAGGAAGAAGTACAAATAGAACTGGAAGTGGGAAGGTCACCTTTAATAGCACACGAACTACTTCTTAACAAGCTTTACAATTGCTTTGTTTCTTCCTCTCCTAGTGCTGTAAACACGACTAGCCAAAGGAAGACCTTAGAAAACAACTCAAGGAAGCTGCAAAGGCTGTTGAGAAAGCAAAGAAGCCAGCTGGACCGGTCAGTGTTAAACACAACATTTTCTAATAGTTGTAGTAGATTGATTTCTCCACATTTCTAAGTAGCTGCACATTACATGTTTTGAACTGGTACAGTGAAGCAAGTGAACCACTCTCATACAGAAAGCTCATTTTTTAATGCATTATGATAACCTGGGTTCTTATTTGTCGTCTTCCTAAATACCTGATAAATAGTCAGCTGTTTAATCCAAGGTTGAACAGAAGAGGAAGATTTTAGTATGTCCTTTTTTCACTTGGAGTTTACCTGCTGGGCTTTTTGCTAAAAGAGACCCTCTCATTTTTCTTGGTTTGGGAGCAATTCCTCGAGCAAGCACATTTGTCAATGAACTGAGAAATACGTGGGGTTTTTATGTAATGCCAAACCCCTGAACCTATGCTTAGGAGGCTATACTATTTAGCAGGATTGTTGAATACCTAGTGGCTTGTGGTATTTTATATTTGAGGAATCAAGGAGATGGGATAATATTGACAAGTCATAGGTTAAACCTCTTAGTGAGAGTAAGTTTGTATATATAAAATCTAACTCTTAGTTTGTGGTGTCTAAAAAAGGTCTAGGAGGTATGGGTGATGAATGCAGGTGGTATATGTGTCTTCAATTTGAAGTAACCGTCATGTATTTTCAGAGTACCTATTACTCCAGGGTTATGTGGCATCCATGATCCCTGCCCCTCTTTCCCGATTATGCATAAGTAGAAGGATGAGTTGCTCAAACAACTTGCAGTGCCTTTGCTGTCCGGAGTGATCTGCACAGCATTTGCCCTGTGTGCAGTGCATAGTGGCTGGACTTGATATTTCCTGGCTCCCTGATTGCTTTCCTTTCCCTTCCCTATTCCTGCCCTGGGCAGCCCGTGTTGGTCTTCACAGTGTGTTAAATCATGCTTGCAGACATAGTCACTTGGTGCCTATCAAAGAACAGCAGTAGGGGCAGGTGTTCCTCTGTCACTATGTTATATCTCTTGCCACAGCATTTAATCTCTCTCTCTCAGTATTTCGCTGCCTGCCATTTGAAGTCTAAGAGACATCTCTGATGTAAATCAACGGATGTTTTCCTTTCCTGTTATGTCTTCAAGAGCCTACTTCTCCTTGCGTATGCTAACTCCCATTTGTAAATGGTAACTCTATCTCCATGCTTGGTTAGGTTACTGAACTACATTTCTCGTTCTGCAATTCATTTTTGTTTTCAGAAAAGCAACCTATGGCTCTTTATGTTAGGAATCAAGGGAAGGTTTTGCTGGAATATGTTTTGCCAGCTGAGATATTTCTGATGGTAAAAACAAAATTCTTATCTCTGTTAAGGGCTTGGACACATTTAGAATAAAGTTTTATCCAGAATAATTCATCTCAGATCGGAGGGAAGTTTGAATTCTGAGGTGACAGCAGGTGAAGTTTAAGTCATATGTATTCACAGCATGAACAAAAGGAAATGGTACTTTATGACAGACAGCAAAACTGAGCGAGTAGGAAGAAGAAGAATGCAGATTTTGCGAAGGGAATATAAAAGAAAGACCTTTTGTGTAATCAGTGTAGCAAACAATAATAATAATAATAATAGTAACAGAGACATAAATGTGGCAAACAAGAAAGGATTTAAAAAATATAGTAGGCAGAGCTAATTGAGCTGGAATTGCCTTTGTACCATCAACTGTCTTGTACTTTGAAACTGAAGTACATTAAACAACAAAAATGTGAAAATGCCTAATAAACTAGTTTTGACTTTGAATGTTTGAGCAGTGAAATGCCTTTGTTTCATGTATTTATTTGTTTGTGATGTTATCTACAAGTGGTGACTGATTTCTTCCTGTACAATACCCATTCACTACAACTAAAGAGGGGATGAGACATTCAACCTTTGTCTTTTGAGTGAGAAAATAGGTTGTACATGCAAAGAGAACAGATTATCTATGTTATCCCTGTGGCTACCCCAGTGCTTTTATAGGAAACAACTCAGCCTTTAAAGTTATTAATGTCATATAACTTTTTCTAGAGTCGGTTGAATAACATTTTAAATTAGAGTATAGTGATAAAAGTTGAATCTGTAAACTGCTGTTGACATAGAATAGCAAAGGAAAATAATCTCATTTTAACTCACTCTGTAGGTGGTACAGTGTTCTACAGAATCACTGAGCCATTACTTGATCTCTAATTGTCCTTCATTTTCCTGTGCTGAGAATCTATTAGTGCAGGATATAAATTGTGTCTGTACTGTATTCCTGCAGCTAAGTGGCAAGGAATCAAATTTTTTATTTGTCATTTAGACCTCCTCAGACACCTCTACAACTTACAACTTCTAAAATGTCAGGTTTTTGGAATCACCCATTTCTTCTCAGATACAATGTTGCTATTTCAAAGGCTTTTTGGGACATTGAAAGTCCAGGACAGGTTTCCTGTGCAATGTACTGCTTCAGGCTCATGGACTTGTAATTAGTGGGGAAACCAAATTCACAATGCTGTTCACCATTTAAAGTATCACTGTTCAAGCTTAAGAGACAGTTAATTACAGCAATAATGCTTCTTTGTCTTCACTGTGGTTGCAAAAGGTGATTTTTACATGTTGTGCTTATTTGAAGCCTGTAGCTTTCTTCTGTTCTGCTTTGTTTGTCACAAGCCACTTTCTGCTTAGGTGGTTAATTGTAGGCTTGCTTTGGAAGGATGTTGGTTCTGGCTTACTGTCTCAAAAGCAGTGGCCTTAAACTGAACAGGATATAGCCTGGAATCATTTGAAATCTGATTGCTTCCAGTAACCTTGAGAGGGCTCATAAAATTACAACATGAGCTCTGAAGAGAGAAATGGAGGGATCTGATTACAGATGGAAGAACTTTCTGTTCAGAGCAAGGGATTAAGCTTCATGAGTCGATTTCCAAAACCACCTCCAAAGAAGACCAAAATGATTCCTAGGATTTGCTTTAGCTATTACAATCAGTGGTTTTAGTTTGCTGTAATTTTTCATTGAATAGCAAAAAAAAAAAAAAAAGTTTATGATATATTTATAAAATTATTCTTTTCTCCTTCATGTAATCTTTTCCCAGTCTCAGTTGGGTGTGTGTGTCAGTCGTTGTCCCTCGTGTGTCCTGCCCCCATCCCCTCCCCTTTTCTCCTATGTCTCATTCTAGAAGTTCCTCATGATTTTCTGAGCTTGTTTCTCAGGGATGCGCTCAGGCACAACTTCTCAATGGCACAAAGTCAAATAGATTATCTTTTTTTTAACCATTATTATTTAATATTTCTTTTTCCCTTCATAGTCTTTACATGTTTTAGTCATCTTGGAGAGGCAATGCGCTTAAGTATATGCATCATCAGTGAAGATCTGTGCGTGTACAACTGAAAGCAGAATTGGCTTAAAGTCTGCTTCAAAAGGAAATTGAGTAGGATCTTGCAATCAAGACCTGTTTCCCTTTCCAACGGCATTGGGCAGAATCAGAAGGGAACTAATGAATTCTGGTTGATTTCCTTCAGCGCACCGAAGCTCTTTAAACACATACTGAAAAAGGAAATGAAGTAAGATTAGTCCATTTCCCTTTCACTTGCCAATTTATAGCTGTGGGCCAAAAGGTAGTATCATCTCGGGTTGATGCAAGATCCAAAAATACATACAGAAACACACAGACTGCCTCTGGACAGTGAGTAAGAAATTGGTTTCTCAATGGGAAATTGGCTTGTGTTGTTTTTCTTCAGTTCTTTACCTGCTTGGCAAGGGATCACCTAATTTATTTATTTTTTTATTATTAGCTTTGCCATGGCCACAAGAAGTTCTGGAGCCTTATTTTCATTTTTAGATTGGCTTCAAATGGAAGTGTGAATTTTTAATGCAATGTTAAGACATTTTGTTGTTTCTTTAGTGCTATGAAGTTGTGTTTTTGAGGGAGAAAAGTCCCACATATTTCATCTTATACAGAGTCTGTTTGAGGAGGCAGGATGTTTGAGGAATTGTATAATACTGAAAGTTGTGTATGTGTGACTCATGGAAGTACTAACTATTGTTCTTCCTGTATATAGCACCTTTCTTTCCAGAAGGTCTCAAAACATTTTGTAAATAATGTGGTGATTGCCTAGCACGTGTGAAACTCTCAGGGACTGAAATATCCTTCCGCTCCAAAAGGATGAGACTCTGCCACTCCATTTGCGTTTAGTGTTGCAGAACAATAGCTACCATGCAGTTGAACAGTTCTGATGCTTTGTGAAGGAGTTAAGCAAAAGATAGGCAGAATCTTATTCACAGCAATATACACATAAGTATATTATGTATAAATATTTAATACATAATAATATTTAATCATGCATATAAATATGTATAAAAATTTGTGTATAAATATATATGCAAAGTACACTGGAACAAAAAGTGGCTGCAATCTCATAAGTGCTGTGCCATAGGGAAGAACTGGAACATTTGGTCTGGGACCTATCTTCTATAGAGCTATTGAATCTCTGTGTCTTGCAGAGCCTTTCTTGTAATGTGTCCACAGACACTGTCTTACCTGTTACAGGGCATCTGTGGTTTCCATGTTTTTCCATGCCACTGCAGTTTTTGCCTGTTTAATTACAGCACATTTCTGAAGGCACAGACTAAACTGACAAATGTGCTGCCCTGGTGGAACTCGGCATTTGCTGGTATGGCAGTGTCAGCTGGAGGTTATACATTTTTCACAGTTTGTGTTGACGTAGCTATGCTGGCAGAAATTTGCAGTGCATTGCTGACTCTAGGGATCAGTGGATGGAGATTCTTGGCTGCCCTTAAAGTAAATGCAAGCTAACCAAATCAGGGATTTGTAGATTAGGACTGGGACTTCAGACCTGGTCCAGAAGTGAGAGGAGGATTGGTGGAATACCCCGAGCACCAGAGCAATATCAGACTCTGTCAGGCTGAATACAGTGCAGCTCCTCTCTGAGGTTCATGTTTGCTTGCAGGTTGAGTGAGCGGCTGAGTTGGTACCAGAACTGACCAAAGACAACTAACATAAGCAACCTTCATATTAAAAACATGCTAACAATAAATTTTAAGGAAGCTAGCAATAAATATAAGGCAACTTGCTTCTTATTCTGACTGCTGTTTTTTACCCAATGATAATACTGTCTGTAATAGACAGTGAAGGATTGTGTTTGCAGAGCTGAGCTAAAACCACAAAATCTGAATCTGTATGAGCCTGCCTTTTGAGAAGATTAGGCAGTCCAAAACTGAATGCATGGATAAAGCAGTGAGCTGTCTTCAGGCTGTGGAAAAACCAAAGGAATTTCTTAGTTTGCTGTTCTTTGTTCTCAGGAAAGCACAGTGAAAGGAGGGAAAATAAGAAAGGCTATGCTTGCATTCCTAAAGAGGCCTTTAAAAAAATACAAAAACACCCAGGCAGTAGAGTCAGGTAGGAAACAACGAATGGCCTTGAGAATTTACATGCAAAACTGCCCTTATGGAAAAGCTACGAAAAGCTTAACAGATCTCCATAAGTACTATTAACTCAGGCAAAAGCTAACAGAAAATTGTCCCAAAGCCCAGCAAACAGTCCCCCAAATGCAGGCATGCAGATTAGACATGCATGACTTCTGGGGGCCCTGAGATGGAAGGGGATGCGCCCGATCGGGAGAGCAGGGGAAAAAGCAAACAACGAAAAAGTGCAGATAATTCAGTACTCCCTAACCCTCTACTCTGGAGATGTTCCCTTTTGTATCCAACACAACAGAGGTAGAAATTAGGCCACAGCATCACTGGAGCAGACGGGCACGCTCTGTCTGTGCAGCGGCAGCATGTGCTTCTTTTCAGGGAGTTGCCTGGCAACGGAATGCTGTCCGCCTGAGTAACTGCAGGAGCCCATTGAAAGCCACAGACGGGCAGAGGCAAGGGGAGAAAGGCAGAAAGAAAGGAGGAGGGGGAGCGTGAGCTCACCAGTTTAGAAATTTCTGGCAGCAAAGCGAGGGCACTAGGAATGAAAGAGGGAAAACAAACTAGGGAAGGGGAGAAAACGTTTTGCTATTCAAGTGTAAATCTCTCCAGAGATGTGTAATTTTATTTCATGCATGTCAGAGAGGGATCTAATTTCACTCTTTTTATAGAACATGTGAGGATGGTCACACCCAGGGAAGATATTACTTCTAATATATAGAATATGAGGGCTTCAGGACAGCAAAATGTGCTTGAGGCAAGCTGAACGCACATACATAACCTTACTGTAGGCAATGAGCAGCATCCTCCCATGCAGCTACTTCCCTTGTGTCACACTCCAGGTGACTGGGCTTTCAGGTCAGTAAACTCAGCTGCGGGTAGCCCAGCGGGACTGGACATGTGAGCTCCTAGCACAACGTCATTAAATGCTCTGCCGGGGCCTGAATGTATTATAATGACCAACAATTAGATTGCATCCTTGTGCCAAATGACTAATTTTTATTAGTGTGGGAATTAGTTAAATGTCACTTCATCTGAGTTTTTAAAGAACCTAAGGGAGTCAAGTGTTTAACTCTCACTGAATTTCAATTGCATATCTCCCAGGGAAAACTAATGAGCTGAGTCCTAATAAGACTTGCAGTTTCCAAAGGAGCTTAAATTCATTTTTTGTTGTCCAAGTCACTGTTTCCCCTCATTTATAGGTAGGGTGTATTCATTTTTACATGCAGAAATATTTATCAGAAATTTCAGTTATTAACAGTTTGGGAATTTGGAGTCCTTGCTCTTATGGAACAAGCTGTCAAATGATTCCAACTAAATTCTGGTGTCAGATTTGTGAGGTAAATAGTTGTGAAGACAGACACCTTGACCACTTCAAGACATAGCAGCTCACTGAACTAAATGGTTAATTCTCTCAGAAGTAAAGATCAGATTCAGGAAATGAGCACTGAAACAGCCTTCACTGGAGACTTTTGCAGTATGCTTTCTTAGTGAAAACTCAAGCCCTGGAGAAAATACTGGAATTAATTAAATATCCAAACAGGAAATGTTGTATTAAATCAGTCCAATATTCCATCTGATATGGAGCCAATTTTTGACAGTTACCAGAAGCACAGGAAAGTATATTATGAATAAGTTTGAAAAGGATTGCCTGTAATGGGAACTTCTTTCAAATGGTAATCTGTTGATGGTAGGATTCTTTTTTTAAATGTAAAGGCTAAAGAAAATGTATGCCAATATGCTTGGTCATTGTTAGAACTCTAGAGGAGCTGTAAGTCCCTACAGACAAATCCATCTATTATAAGTTTGAATTATTTTCTATGGTGAACAGTTTCTATGGTGCGTGCTGCCAGGAGCTCTGCTCACACTAAGTTGTTCAATCTTCTTTGGTTTTCCCCTACTTACGTACAGTAATCTAGCTAGTAGTATGAATGTGCTTAATATACTCAAATTAACTGGACAGTCATTATTATGCATGAGGCTGATGAGATGTTAGGGATTGAATATGTCCTCCAAGAATATGGATATGCTGTTAGACTGTCCTGTTGTGTAAGGGCCACTGCTCTGCAGCAACCAACTACTTCTGAATTTCATAAATGAGGCTAACAGATTCAGGTGAAAACAGCATGGATCTTTTTCTCAGTTACATAATTGGTTGATGTTTTAGGTGAGAGCAGATGACACTCTCTTTGCAAAAAAACCCCTGAAGAACTGGGAATAATAGTTCCATTATATGTGAAAAATTCTGTCCTATGAGGTAACAAAACCCCAAAATTACCCTTCTTTGCATCATGAGGCATGAAAAGAAACTATAATAAAATAAAATGTAGATAAAGGAAATAATTGTGTTTCCTTTGGAAACCAGAATGTAAATTAATGGAGTATTACTGGAGTTTTTTGTTGCCTTTTAATAACTGTTGTGATCTTTTTGGAAACAAGTTAGAACGTCTGGGGAGAATTAGCTATCAAGGTAATGGGTGGTTGTGACAATTACAGCTGTAGCTTATAGGGCACTGAAAGAAGCAAATCTTTTGGGATCAAACATCCTGTCTGCTGTCCCTTTGACATTCATACTTTAATTCCAAAGTGCAGTCTTCTGGGGTATTTTTTAGATTCTGTGTTGCTGCTGTCATCAAGCATATCATTCCTATTATTCTCAGTTCACTGGGTTGTGCAAGAAACGGTTTTTCTCCCAAAACCCAGAAAATGAGCCATGTTGATTGTTCATCAGAGAATACAACTGAAGTTTAGCTTTGTGTTTGACTGCAAGAGAATTTTTCATGATCAAAAACTATGTATGCATTCTATGTCTGAAAGTAGAATCAGAAATTCCCAGGTTTTCCAGGATATGTAATTATTTCAGCCATTCTGATACAATAAGACTGGGCTCAGTCTTTGCTTTTCTCTTATCAGATTTGCCATACTCTACAATACAATAAACGCCCACACAAAAAACAATGTTAAAATAAGGTTAAGGTGAGGACATAGACTCACAAAGAAAGGAAGTTCTGAAAAACTGTTTTCATTAAAATCTTCACTCAACAAGCAGAATGTTATCAAAAGATGAAGGGTCTGTGGCTGAGGTCTGAAAGTATCCTAAAATTTTTAATTCTATGGTATGATCTTTATTGTACGTAATGATTCCTCAGTGATCTGGTCCAGCTTGATAATCCCATCCCATCAAAATCAATGAAAAGTTATTGCAGTAGTTTAGTTGCAATACTTTAGGCTGTATATTTTTATGCATCAGTAGTCTTGTTCTTTGATGTCTAGAGACAACATTCAAAGCTGAGAGCCTGGGTTCAATTCTGAAATTCTCTGCCTTTCACAAGCCTCCTCTGATCATCATGTTATGTATTTTAAGTTCTGAAATGCCAGGCTGAGTGCCTGATTTGAAGGCTGTGCTGTCAATCATTAGTGTAAATTTTACAGACCCGTGCTGAGCTACTTAGCTTTGTCAAGACATAGATTTCCAAGCACATTTACTCAATTTCACTCAGACATCACAAAAAAAGCCTTTGATACAAATCTCGTTCACTTTGATGAGCTTTCAATACATTCCACAGATATGATTTGACACCTAGATTTTTTTCTTTATTGACTCCCTCTTATGCTCGCCTTCATTTTGGCATGGTATCATTCCTGCATATCATCTAAAGATCATCTGGATTAATTTGAGGCATTTCATGCTGTTTTGTCTGAGAGTACTTTGCTGGAAAGCCACAGTGTATTTGAATTACTATACTATGCTCCACTGGCAAAATTTTATCAGAAATGTAATAATAATTACATAATAATGTAATAATAATTTTCAATATTTTTTTCCTATGGTATTTGCTATCAAACAGAATTTTTCAATTAATTTAACTGGGCAGTAAGTATATTGTGATGATAGAGTCAACTGTTAATAGATACATGTCAAGGAAAAGCTACAGTGACTGCAGCTTATAATGACCCTACTAGCATCAAGATGTTACACCTTTTGCAAATGTTCTTTGCCTTCAAATGAGCAACGAACAAAATTACATAGTGTGCATTGAGCTGTCTCAACAGTGTAGGAGGAGCTGTGATCTTTTTTCAGAAGGTTCACACATACAGAAGACAAACCATTAACTGTATTAAAACTGTTTCTAAAGGTTTTTCTTGCTACTGTCATTCTTGGATGGTTTTATTCTGAAATAAGAATGTCCATACATAGAGGGTTTGGATTTCTGGAATTTCTAAGTAATTGTTCTACTTCAAACATAATTATATCTTATTTGTATGAACTCAGAAAGGCCTGAGCTTTTATCAAGATGCCATTCCAGTAAATGCAGGAGGGAGGTTTTTATTGCAAGTTGCTATGGAAAGCTATGCTACAAGGCAGAATGTATTCAATCTAATAATTCTGTGGGAAAGTCTGAGGCTGTATGAATGTTTGTAATCCTGTACTCAAGATACTGCTGCTGAGAGGCGTTCTGTATTTTTTCTCATTTCATTCTTCATCTTTTTTTTCTGCTTCTGTTTCTTCCTCTTTCCCCATCTATTTGTATTTTTTTCTTCCTTATATGAGACAATGAAATCAGTGAATTAACAGAAAAAACATATAAGCTAAAAGATGAATAGATTTTCAGTCATAGTGAGCATTTTAGTCATTGTGAATTGGGATGCGTTTCTTTAAATTAACATAATTAAATGTCAAAATATGATGGCTATCAGATTAAGTACAAATCTGATTTAATTTATTCTGTATATGGGCACAGATCCTTTGTTGTCTAAGTTGTCATAGCTGATGACTTGTTGAACTATGATATATTGCTGCAGCTGGGGAGTGGCCAACATAAGAATATTGATGGATCAATCGTTCAGTTTCCCTTTCAATTTGTAAATTTATCCCCCTAGATTTTCCTGAATTTTACTCTCCTATGTCTTCTTCTGTCTTTTTTTTTTTTTCTTCTCTCAGCTGCGTGGTTATTTAGGGAACAATCATAGTGTTTATGGGATTGTTTAGTATAATACACGTTTTCACATTTAGTTTGGTATAAAATTTACATATGTTTGGCAGTGTGTCAAATGGGAGTAAATCCTAAGAAGGTGCCCCTTACTTAACCCAGTGTCTTGTGTTATCCAAAGAATAACTTCAAAGCTGATTATTTTACCAAAAGGCACCACACAGGGCAACCCTTTGATTTTCTTTTTTACTGCTCACAAGCTCTGATAAAACAAATTAAAATAAAATTTCTCAAAGACGACTTCTTTATATTTTTAGTTGCCCCAATAAAAGAGATCACCTCCACATTTCTGGGTGTGCTGTAAAGTGCTTTTCTGTTGAGCTAGTGTGATTACCATTTGCACATTCCTTAGTTTAGAGGAAAAAAAGAAAGCTTTATAACATGGACCCTGCACTACACAGCCCTGTCATTGTGTTTAACATGATTCAGTACTGCAGCTGTTTATTCCCCTTTTTCTTTAACAAAAATTAAAGATGATTTTGGTTAAAGTGAAATCACGATCCCGTTATTCACCTATGTTATAAAAAACGTCAGTTCGGCAAATGTTTGAAATTGTATTGAGAATTTATTAGATATGAGCAGATGGGTCCCCAGTTTCAATCCCTGTAGTGTAGTACTGAGAACCTGCCTTTAAATAATGACTATGCCATATGTTGTTGTAAAGAAACACATTAAAGTTTGGCAAACTGTTTTAAAAAATACTTGGTATAATTCAACCTCTTACTTTAATATTACCAAAGTTATCTCAAATTATGGAACAAGTGATTTAAATCAAACACTTCAGTAGCGCCGATGAGCATTTAACCTGGTATGTCCTAAACAGCTATGTGGATAATTGAGAAAGACTTAGAAAATCACTAGTGCTATATCAAATTGTATGTTGGCAAATCATTTAACTGGGCTGTCCTGGAGTTTTGTTTGATATGTGAGAACATAGCCATCTCACACTGTTTTTATTATGAATGCAGGAAGTAATGGTTATTAGGGCCTGGGAATCCTGTTAAAGCATATACTTGAATGAACATGTTACCACTGACAGTAGGCTTACTTTGTTAGCAAAGGAAAGAGCTTGAAGTATTCAAGTATTAGAAGTGTTAAAAAAGCAAAAGGTGCAATAAGAAATGATGTATTCAAAAGTGAAATAGAAGATGAAGTCAACAACCTATCCTTTAGTGCATTAAAAAGAACCACAAACTTAACATGTGAACTCTATTAATTTACAACAATTGGAAACAGCAAATGAGAGACCATAAAGTTAAGTCAAGGCTTGTATGAAGAAGTAATATCTTTTACTAGACAAATGACTTAAGTGAAATAACAGCTAGACTTCCTGGGGTATAAGCTCTTACTTAGGCCTGAACTAAAGCAACTACTCAATATATTGTCTTGTAAAAATATTAGCTATCTCTGTACAGATATAAAAATCATTTATATGCACAGAACATCATTGTTGCAGCATCACTGCTACTCGAAATATAATAGATTTGTGAAAAGAACATTTTTTTCCTAGTTAGCCTTCATTCTGCTTCACAAAGTGATTGCTATGCTTTCTGCGGGAACTCGGACACACAAAAAGCACACAGTCAATAGCAGTGCAGCGTACCATACGATACCAGTCAGAAGCACTATGCTTCGAGATAGAGATCCTTAGGTGCAGCTTGCATGGAATTGCCATCAGATTTCATTAGCTATGTTCCAAAATTGTGGCCAATGTTTGCTGGAGGCTGTTCCTGAAGGTTCTGCTGCTGTAGACTACAGCTGAACAGTTCTCCTCCAAAGCTGAACCTTTGATATCTTTTAAGTTACAATTTGTAGTCTTCATACAGGGAAAACACCAATTGTAATCAAGATTTGGTATTTTCAACCATATTCTGAAGTTTTTAATAAGTTCTTAAATTTTGTTTCTGTATGTATCTAAGATATGTGGTAAGATTAATGGTGTACCCTGGCAATCTTTTCAGAAAGGGAATTGACTCCCTCATTTAGGCTGAATGAGCAGTTGTGTTGAACCATGAAGCCTACGGGGAACACGCTGTCTATACAGTTTTTGCATTCAGGCTAACTATCTAGGGGCGCTTTAGCTTTTGTCACTGCTTACTAAGATATTTAAAGCAATGTAAGTCTGTAGTATAAATGCAGTTATTCTTTTATAATACATAATGTGTATGACTCTTGAATTGGAGGTGAAAGTTTTTCTAAGACATAGGTAATTAGGTGGTGAAGGAATGCACGTTTAAGGAGGTAATAAAGTGATGCAACATATGGATGGTACAAGCACATTCATAGCAGTAGTGCAGTAGCTATGCTGATCTGAGGGTATATATGTAGAAGCAAGGCAAAGCTTCTAGGAAGAGGCAAAATCTTAGTATATCAGTTTTCAGCTGGAGAAATTGAGGAGCTTTTGTAAATGCAAGACAGAAAGAGAGATGAAGTAGAAGGAGCAAAAGTCAATCCGTATCTATTTGGGAATAATTGCTTTGATAATTTAAATTACTTAATTATATTAAACAGTTTGAAGAAAAAAGATGGCAAGCACTGCTGCAGCAGAGGGAGAGATGGAAAAGTCGTTAGTCACTGGAAGACTGAAGGATGATGATGGGAAACTACAATAAAGGGAAAGTTTAGAAGCAACTACTAAAAAGAAAAAAACCCTAACCTTTTGAGATAGGGAGCTTAGTGTAAACAAACCCACAACCATGCTCTTCCAAAGTACTCCTGTGAATTTTAGTAATTTCTTGTGGGCTTGTGTCAGAACAAGCATCCTTATCAGACCGTGATTTACTGTCTTTAATGTAATTGTCTTTATGTTTGTATTTAAAGTAACTAGGTTCTTTCTTTGTTCTTTCTTTTCCTTAAATTGAATGTTTTCTCTCTTTAAGTGTGACGCACTTGTTCTTTTATTTGGTGAGAGAATCAAAGCAACTCAGACAGATTGCATAGCATTGTCTCTAATCAAATGAAAGTAGATAACTCTGTAGTTTGAAAGTGAATCCCAGCAGCAGTTCCAATGAAAACAAATCTCATTAAGTGTAACTATTTTTTCTATTTATATTGCCTTGTTTTCCATCTCCTTGCAAATTGCTGTTTCTTCCTGCTTCTTTTGTAGTTCTAACAAACTAAAATGAAACTAAATATGCTTTGATTGTGTTTACAACATCATCCAAAAAATTTGGTGACTTCATGTGAAAGGTACATGGTCTATTTTTTAAAGACTCATTTATATGAATTTTGTAGAAAGCTTGTTGTTCGGTATTATCAATACTTCTTCCATAACAAATTTGTCTGAAATACTTTCAAGGGAAGATAACTTACAAAATTTCAAAAGAAGACATGGTTGGAGTCCTACTGAAGTGTTTCCTGTAACAATATGTTCCTTAAAGAAGTGTTGAACATTAAATGCTTTTATTAATGCATAGATTTTATTTTTAGTAATGATGAATGTAGATGTTTACAGAGCTTCTTGTTTTGCCTGTGAAGTGGCCCACCAGAATGGAATATAGTTCTGCTGCGAAGCAGAGCACAAGACTTATGATTAGCATTTGGTCACTTGTTACTGAAAAAATCCCACCAAAAGTCTACTTCTAATAAATCCGTTTTCACATTACTCGTATTATACATTTTTATTATGAAATTGATAGAATGACAAACATTGGTCTGATTTGACAATACATATCAAAACAGAACCAAATACCTCAACTAGTTTTCACAGTGGCACTTGTAATAATTTATAAATTCAAGTATTTGTACACACCATACTATGCAAAACCAGAAATGTATGTCTTATATAGCTGTACCTGAAAAAGAAGTTAAATATGAAAATATGCAAACAGATAATTTGAAAGGACAATTCCTCATGTAGCTCAGTACTTCTAATATCAGCAGGAGGTGAGGACAGTAAAAATCCTCCTGGATTTGTGCAAAGCATTTGATACTGTCCTGCATGACATCCTTGTCTCTAAATTAGACAGACATGGATTTGATGACTGGACCACTTGGTGGGTAAGGAATTGGCTGGATGGTCGCACTCACGGAGTTGTGGTCAATGGATCGATATCTGAGTGGAGAGACCAGTGATGGATGGCGTTCCTTAGGGACCAGTACTGGGACTGGTGCTGTTTAACATCTTTGTCAGTGACATGGATGATGACATTGAGTGCACCCTCAGCAAGTTTGCTGACGACACCAAGCGGTGTGGTGTGAGCGACACGCGGGAGGGCAGGGATGCCATCCAGAGGGACCTGGAGAAGCGGCAGAGGTGGGCCACTGCCAACCTCATGGAGTTCAACAAGGCCAAGTGCAAGGTCCTGCACCTGGGTTGGGGCAATCCCAAGCACAAGTACAGGTTGGGTGGAGCGTGGATAGAGAGCAGCCCTGAGGAGAAGGACTTGGGGGTGTTGGTTGATGAGAAGCTGAATGTGAGCTGGCAATGTATGCTGGGCTGCATCAGGAGAAGGGTGACCAGCAAGCCGAGGGAGGTGATTCTCCTGCTCTACTCCCCTCTCATGAGACTCCACCTGGAGTACTACATCCAACTTTGGGGCCCCAAACATAAGAAGGACATGGACCTGTTGGAGTGAGTCCAAAGGAGGCCGCAGAGATGATCAGAGAGCTGGAGCACCTCTGCTATGGGGACAGGCTGGGGGGGGGGTGGGGGTGGGCTCCGGGGAGACCTTACAGCACCTTCCAGTACCTCGAGGGTGCTACAAGGAAGCTGGAGGGGGAATTTTTACAAGGGCCTGTAGTGACAGGACAAGGAGCAACAAGCTTAAATTGAAAGTGGGGAGATTTAGATTATGTATCTGGAAGAAGTTCTTCCTGGAGAGGGTGGGGAGGCACTGGGACAGGTTGCCCAGAGAAGCTGTGGATGCTGCATCCCTGGAAGTGTTCAAGGCCAGGCTGGATGAGGCTTGGAGCAACCTGGTCTAGTGGAAGGTGTCCCTGCCCATAGCAGGGGGTCTTTAAGGTCCCTTCCAACCCAAGCCATTCTACCATTCTATGAACTATTTAGTGTTAATTCATTAAGCGTTTCTGTGAAAAAAGTTAAAACTCCTAAACACTGGTATTTTCCACATTCACAGAGTCACAGAATGGTTGATGCTGGAAGGGACCTCTGGAAACTGTCTAGTCTAAAGATCTGCTCAAAACAGAGTCAACTAGAGCAGGTTGCCCAGGGCTGTGTCCAGTTGCGTTTTGAATATCTCCAAGGGTGGAGCCTGCACCACTCCCCTGTGCAGCCTGTTCCATTTTGTTACCACCTTCACAGTGAAAAATGTATTTTTTCTTATGGTTAAATGGATTTCCTACATTTCCATTTGTTCTTATCAAGAAACAGCTAAAAACTAAACCATTTCACAGTCTTAAACACTGCATTTTCAGTAAGGAATGATTAATTTATTTTTCCTACACTGTCTTACCTAATACTGGATTTTGAGCATAAAATAACTTTTTCCTTATGTAGAAGAGTTTGACCTTTTGGGGAAAAATCTGAAAACTTCTGTGCAGAAATGTTTTTTGGTCAGCGGCCACTGAATAATTGCAACTTTTTGAGTGATTGCTGTAAAATACTTTTTATGAGAGAAAAGCTACTGACCTCATAGGTTTACTTTTAAGAATCATACTAGTCTCATGTCTGCCAGTATTGCTAGGGTGTAAGTGGCTAAGGCTAACCAGTGCCTTAAGATTTGGGTCTCCTATCAATTGATTTTATTTTGAATAATTGCTTGCTCTGGACATCTGGCGTGATTACTTCTATCACATTGCTTTTGTCTCTGTTTCCACCAGACATCTGCCCTACAGACATTGTTCTGATTGCCAAAAATGTCTAGAAAACCTGAGTTAGTCTCAGCTAGAGAACAGACCATAGACAAAATCTTAGTGAACATCAATCAGTTTGTGGTTTCCATAGTGGTTTTTTGGTTGTTATATTTGACCTGCTAATTTAGCTAAAACTAGAAATTGTGTCATGTCCACTAAGACATCTCAAGCTAAGAAGTGCTCATTTTTCTTAATTCTCTATCAGTTTTATATTTTGCCAAATGCAACTCATCACTAGTGTCCTAAAGATACTGTGAAACAAGAACTGTTTCTCTAACACTGGCAAAAGGCCATTGTCACAAAGATGTTGCAAGAAGACTTCAGTTTTGAATTCTGATGATAAATAATATTCCTTCACTTGCTGGACTAGCTGATTATTACTTACATAGTAATTTTCTATTTTGTAGCGTGCTAGTGTACTGATGAATCTGAATGCTGTGTGAAACAAATTATCGGCTTATCGGTTTTGCTTTTATTTAAAATTATTCCTTTTACTATCTACTGCAAAAAATCAAATAACATGTTACGAATTACATGGCATTAAAAGTCCAGTTTTGGAGTTAGAGAAATGTAAATCTCTTCACAGTTCTAAATCAGGGACTGAAATGGATGCAGAGACCTGAAATCTGTGCATATTAGCAATATGCAGTGTTCCTTCCTCAATGTGGGTATTCAATTGGCTGGAAGAAGTTGCTGAAAGAGGAAGAAAATCTTATTGTATTTTCACATATCAAATTTACTTGACTATGTCTAATTATATCATGCTTGACTGTCAGCGGAAGAAGGGCTTGGGTAATCTTTTCCAAGAGCATCTTAAGAAAAGAGAAAATACTGTTTGGGTTTTTTTTTTGTCCCTATTCTTTTTGCTGTGATAGTGGTGTTTCTCTTTTAGGCACTTCTGGTTGTTTCAGTTTTTTCAATTGAAGGATTGTGCTGAAATACTTAATTTTCTACTTTCTTTATTTTGCTCCCTTCTCTATTTTGCTTTCTTACTCAGATTTTCCCATGGCAAACTGCTTTTACTATGACAATCCCTTAACAGTTCAAATTTTAAAAAATACCTTTATGGAATTTTGAAAGGATACAGTTATAGTCTGATTCTGAAACACTGTGGCTTCCTCCATTGTGTCATGTATGGTACTTAAAATATAGCCTGCTTTTCCACTATATTTACTTGAATCTATATATTCCACAGCTGTTGCCTTCACAGTAGACCTTCCAAATAAAGTACCTGCTCATATAATCTAAGAGCCACAGATTGACTTCTCTTTTATATCAGAGAAAGGGAGTTTTACAGTATTTATTTTCTAGTATCAAAAGGAGAAAAGAGGCTAGGGAGCCATCTCAGACTTTAGTTGAATGCTTTTATTGTCAAATTCAAGCTCAGGATGATGATGGTAATGCCACCATTATTTCACTGGGTTCAATCCCTTTCCTCTCTTAATTTCTTTCCACATTATAATCCGTTTAATAGGAAATTTCTTCACTTTGTTGCAGCCCGGTATCACTGTTTGTAAGGGACTGTGCAGTTCAATCTTTCTGTTACCCTGAGGGTCAATATCAAAGGTTCTTGCAGTGGCAGTTGCTCATACTAAATTATTTTCTATCCTTACCTCGATAGATGGCAGGTGAAATGTTTTACAGACTCCACAGTCTATTTTGCACTTCCTGACTCTTTCAGACGCACAGGCAAAATGTAACAATCTCCTCTGAAGAGCAGAGTTCAGAGTGTATACATAATGACCCATCTTGATTTTATTTCTGCCAGATCTTGTGTGCCTGGAATCAATTCAAAATGTTAGGATCTATCCTTCAAAAGGTGGAGGCTTGTTCTTTCATGTCACAGTAGATCTACTTAGCTTTAGGGACCATTCCCTTCCCTTGAAAGTTTTCATTTCTAGCATATAGATATGACTTTGAACTGTGCACCTCCAGTGGACATGATGAGCACAAAGTCTCTAGGAGTAAACTTTTCATTAGGTAGTGGAAAAACCCACACAGTGTTAGCAAGGGAATGCTCTGCTGTTTTCGTCACTGTCTAGGTCATCAGTTGCGTAAACTTCTCTTGGCTCTGGCGTTTGGGCAGTCTACGACACAAGCTCTCTCCTGAGGATAGCAGTCTACATACAGGTTTATGAGATTTGTAATACTTTCCCCCTTCTTACCTTGGTTGTAACAAAACCAACATATATTACCACTGATACATTTTGCATCAACATACAGAAATAGTGTGGGATCCCCTCTTCTCTGCCTGTAAATGTACTGATATTGAAACTGGCTTGTTCAACATCAGGTTTCCTTGACTATTCTCTACCTCTCAAGAATCCTGGACGCATTACTGTACAACCTGTGCTGCTGAAGTCTGATGAATCACAAATGAGACCTGTGGAGCAATTCTCAGAGTCCTCTTCCAGGATTTGTGGATACCTTGAAAGTGATGTCCTTCCCTTTGGGACCTAAAAGGAAAGCCACTCTTTCTTTAGCAGACAGAACTGTCTTCTGGTTTCTGTTATGCATATTCCAGCTGCTGAGGGGGAAAGTTTGTCCGATCTTCAGCTCTGCTTGATGGTCATCTGGAAGATAAAGCACAATGCAAACAAGGTAATTCTAACAGGCTAGGATTGGCCAAAGCTGTTCTCCTGATTTTGTTCCAGCTCTTAGAGGAGGCATGAAAAACTCTCTTAGTTTCCAGACTTGCTTTCACATCATCTTCACCTGCACATGATGGCTGTATGCCAGTCGTTCTTAGGTTTAGTGCATGCTGGCTCTTCTCTGGTAGGACCTAGACTCCTTGCAGCTGTTACAAAGGATATCTGATGGCTGTATATATTCTCAGAGGGCTCTGTTCTCAGTATGGAGTTTAGCCAGGTCCCAGTCTCAGCCAAGGACTCTGGTCCACTTAATTATGGATGATTTTCTGAATTTGAAAAATAGGGAGAATCTCCACTAGTTGGTTAGTTAGCCAGCTTTTTCTGTCATGTGTCTTCCTAAAGATGAATAGTCTGTGTTCCTTTCTGTAATCCTCAAGTTTCTAATATTCCAGTTGTGGATTCTGAGTGTGAAGATAAAATGGATTTACATACTTCATTGGATAGCTGTTTGAGCAGCGGGCTTGTTGACTACTTTTTATGAACAATAATATTAATTATGCTTTTTACTTCTTCCAGAAGTAATGATAGAAATTTAGCCATGTTACTTCCTACTCAACCTTTTATCCTGGCAAATTCTCTCAAAATTCCTTCCTTGTTCAAGGTAAC
Organism: Eurypyga helias; assembly: GCF_000690775.1. Lineage (NCBI taxonomy): Eukaryota > Metazoa > Chordata > Aves > Eurypygiformes > Eurypygidae > Eurypyga > Eurypyga helias. Next base: position 26,277 of record NW_010252212.1, read on the forward strand.
TAATTATTGCCATTTAAGCCAAAAGATTCTTTTGCTTGAGTTTCTTCCAAAAGTATACCCTTGAAAAGCTGAGGAACTGTTTCCTGCTGTAGGCTCTGAATGCCACCTTTTTGTTAAAACAGACAGAAAGTTGTCATCTCTTGGAGCCCTTAAAATGTTGGAGCTGAAAGCAACTGAAGAATGGAGAGTACACTTTATGCTTTTGTGCCTGTGTGTGCGCAGAAAACTGCCATTAGGTCAAACATTTTCTCCTGGTATTATGGAGACAAAAAAGGCCTCCACTATTTTGAACACATGGTGTTTACACAAACAATTTGAAGAAGTGGTTGGGCAGTAGATGTAGAAGGAAACAAATTCCACTTACTAGGGGCAGAGGTGCTGGAGGCCAAGTTCATAGACAAGTTGGCTTGCTTACTTACATATAGGCAAGCTTGGTTTTGTTTTGCTGTATCCCACTTGTATAAAATCTTGCTGAACTAAAAAATGATAGTAAATGGAAGAATGTGATCATGTCCTTAGCAATTCTAAATGCATTGTATTTGTTTGTATGCTATCTCTAATCTTACTTGTGTTAAGGTGACACAGTCTTGACTCTTATATCCAAAACAGCTAATTGAAGACATGCTTTCCTTTTTCCATTTGTGTGCTAACTTTTTCAGTTTTCACGCTTACAATTGCAACTGATTGTTTTTAACACTTTGATCACAAACTCCAAACAGCACCTAATCTCCATAGATTTGTTTGTAGGAAGAACTATAAGAATAATTAGAAATTTTAGTGCAGTTGAAGTAAAATATTTTTGAGTTAAGTATAATGTACTTGTCATGACTGAAGTCTGAAGTACATTTTCTCCTGGGGTAAAATGTCTTCTGTCTCTGTATCTCTGGTCTTGCCAGTATTCTTAACATTGTTCTTTGTTTTCACCTTCTGCACCAAAATATTGGAATTTGTCTTCTCACACTGTTCTTTTCATAGTGGGTTGCCCTTTTTGTTGGATAGTCTGCCTGTCATCACCCCTGTGCTATTAGCTATGGACATGGCATGCTCCCACAATCTGTAGCTATGTTTTAGTCTCAGCTGTGGTAAGTATTGTAGTTGAGTCTTTTGCATGTTCCTAAACTCTTGAGAATACATTTTTAGAAATGACTGATGATTGAGGGTGCCTACCTGGACATTTCTTTTAGAGTTGCTGAAATTATTAGTGCTGAAAGTGAGATACAGTTGCTGAATCTGGACAGTCCAAATAAAGCAAAAGCCCTTGCTCCAGCAGTCCAAAGTAGGAGGACAACAATCATGCCCCAGTCTCACTACAGTAATGCAGTTCTGCCATCAGTATCAGCTTCATTAGCTTTCTGTCTAGCACCACATCTGAAGCAGAACCATCTTCCTGTTTTCTGTGCTTTCTCATGAAATTGCTTCATCCTCTCTCACAGAACTCACAAACCCAGTCTCTACATTGCTAACTTTTTTTAGCTGTTTTAACAATAAAACAAAACACGTACCTGGTTTCATGAAGCTCTCTGTTTCAGGAGTTATAATATTGTACAGTATACTTGCAATATCTTTCTGACTTCTAGTAAGTTCCTTTTTCTCATGATTCTTCCTATAGAATGCTGGGTGTTCAGACCTGCAGTGTATAAGAATTCAGGCATCCTGCTGATTTCAGCAAAAACCTACACATATGAAAAACTTCACAGGGTCAGTCCAAAGATTTGTCTGAATCAGTGACTTGTCATCTTGGCACTGACCAGCACCAGAGTACAGGACAGTATAAGAAGACAGTAAGTATATAGTGGTATTTCCCAAAAATGCTCTCCCAAACTCCAGTGATTTTCAGGGCAGGAACTTCTTAAGCCAGATATAGCCTCTTTGCATTTAATTGTCCATGCTGGATTTTCTTCCATTAGTTTTGTGATATCACTTTTTGTACCCCTATAAACTTTGAGCATCTTTTAGTTCTACAGATTAAATATATAGTATCAAGCAACACGCCCTGGTGTTGGTCTTGAACATGATGGTCCCTAGTTTTTATGTCAATGTACAGTCTCTCATGTATTTATCTTCTTCATACTGCAAAATCTGATTGACCTATCTCTATCTAGACACTGTAGACTCCTGTATATGTTTTTGTTGGAATCCATTTTGTTAGAATCCATTCCATACATGTGGTGCACGTAAAGATATGGAAGTAATGAATAGGAATCATGGTGTTGGCATCATGCTAGACTGAACAGCAAAATAAATATAATATATTAATTGATTACATGGCTGAATACCAGCAAACATTTTATATTCCTGGATTTCAAGCTAAGTTTCTCTTTTTATTTGAATCTTTAAACTTCTGATCATAGTTCTTTAATTTGTAAAACATGAATTACATGCAGTTTATAACTTCATTGTTCAACATGCAGCAGATATATTGAGATAGAAATCAGGTGGGCTCTCCAGATAATACAAATGCTGCTAAGCATTAATATTTTATTATCTCTGAACTTTCCAGTCTGTCTATCTACCTGACAGGGGTTATTCACCTCTTACCACTCCTTCCTCTCATGAACGGATTCAGCCATTACCCTCCCTTCTCCTAGCCTGTGAGTTAGCTCTTTTAGCCTAACACTGGTTAGTTTCTTGACTAAGCAGTTTGTTAATATGCCACTCTTTTCATAAACTGTTCTTGTGACTGTATGTGCATCACTGTAAAGCAACTGGTAATATTTATTTGTGTAAGGTAGAAGCTGTCTCAAAATGATGTTTATTAGGAGAGCTAATGCAGGGGGAAGGGAATGTGCTTTCTTTAAAGGATCTGTAGACAGGAAAGTTAATTTGTCCTGTAGACTGCAGCAGAGTAAGCACATCAATGCTATCAGGTGCCTGCGGGATATGCAAGCTGCTTGACTCATTCAGGGCTCCAACCAGTCATTCTATATGAGTAAACTACAGCAAAGCCCCTCAGAGACAAACACCTTGTCTGTGTGATGGAGAATCAAATACTGCAACAAGAAAGTTCCCAAGAGGAAAACTTGAAGCTAAGAGAAAGAAAAAGAGAAAATTACAGAAAGGTATTAATTGGAAAGAAGTTTTTCCCCTGGTTCTTTTTTAAAGAACTTCACTTCTTAGAGATATGTGGCAGAATGTTTTTAGACAGTTCTAACATAGTTTATTCTCACCTCATCTCTTTGCTCCTCATTCCTTTTTAATACATTTCCTTTTTTTACCTTTTCCTTTCTATCTTACTCTTACTCTGGTCATTCAGCCTTTGATTGCTTTATGTTTACCTTTTCTTTGTTTGGATCACTTATTGAAAATAAGCAACTACTATTGATGTCTCAATAGCACTTTTGGAAGCTTTCCTCTTGCCTCCCCGTTTCTGATTACAGAAGCATGACAGTTGTGAAACAGATATAGTAAATCATAGAATCTGTATGTTTGTATGTTTGACAAATATATAATATTCAGTTCCCATAGTTAAGGCAATGAAAAGGTTTTAGCATATAAATAAAAATTCACTGTCTACAATTTAAACTTGTGAAGCTGCACACAGGCAGCTTCACAACAGCCACCAGCAGAGGTGCCAACAACAGAATCAGATATCACTGCTGGGAAAAAATGCATTCCTGAGTTTGACATCTGGGTCCTGCAGCTGGAGTGACTGGAAGAAAGGGAAACAGTACAGACTGTCATCAAAAGGAGGTATTGGTGCCAAGTAAGCATGGAAATTACATACAGATGCCACTTTTTTTTACTTAAGACAAACAGCTCAACGATATAAAAAACCAACAGCAACAACATCCAAAGATGTGCTTAGAAGTGCCTTATGGGTAAATGAGCATTGCTTTGTGTAAACATAACTGGCTTATCACTGGAGATGTGAGATTTTTAAGTCGAGTTTATAGTTGGATACATTTTAATGTTTGAAATACACTCAAAAGCATTTTTATGTATAAAAAGTGCAAAGAACAAACACTGTGTTTTGCAACTGTTTTCTGAGTAACTCATTGTTTTAGCTTTCCAGCCTGATGCTTCACTTTGTAATATATCACTCCTGCTCAGCACATCAGTTAACCACACAGGGCCCACTGTAATGACTCTTCTGAAAAGCTCCAACTATCTGATGCAAAAATGAATCAGAATTACTTAGGTAGCTCTGATGGCAGTAGAAAAGTGCCATATGGCAGTGGAGAAAGTCAGTGTGTGAGAGACCTTGCATTAATGTCCTGATCCAAAGCATATCAATCCAGTGAGCGTCTCCACTGATTTTAGCAGGTGTTTGAATAAAGCTCTAGTCTAATGTTCTTCATTTCTGTTTAAGAGGATGAGTGAGGGTATGGTAATGACTGGATAGTATACAATTTTCTAGAGAGAAACATTGTACCTTAGTTTTGCCTTTTCTTTTTTAAGAGTGCAGGAAAGTGGGACTTCCATTGGACCATTCTGTTCTGTCTCAAAAGCTTGATTATTAATAATTTTAGTAAAAAAAGTTGTAGTAGGATCCATTTTAGGCATGTAATCTTTACAATACCTCGCTTTTACTTCTAAATGATACATCATATCTGAATTGATAACAGTATTTGCCTTTATATAAGACCCCTGAAATCAGTTATTGCGTGGACTATTTTTCATTTATTTGTGTTATTTTAATTTAAAAATATTTTTTGTTGTTGAAAATGTATTCTATTTTTTTTTACTATGTCTCTTTTGTATATATACTAACATGCCTTGATTCCTGTCTTTCTGTCAGTCAAAATCCAACTTCCCTAGAACCATGGGATTTAAGCATCTCAGCAGAGAAATATGTTTTCACAAATAAAATGGATAAAGTAATCTAGCCTTTAAGGTGGTTTAGGAGTTGCTTGGCTGATCAATATGATCTTCTGGGGAAGACAGTTAATCAAGTATATCCACTAACACGTATGGAGTGCTGTGTGTTGTCAGCCTGGAGAAGAGGAGGCTCCGAGGAGACCTCATTGCAGCTTTCCAGTATCTGAAGGGGGCCTACAAGGGTGCTGGGAGAGGACTTTTTACAAGACCCTGTAGTGATAGGACAAGGGGTAACAGGTACAAATTGAAAACAGAGAGGTTTACATTAGATATCAGGAAGAAATTCTTCAGAGGGGGTGGTGAGGCACTGAAACAGGTTGCCCAGAGAAGCTGTGGATGTCCCATCCCTGGATGTCTTCAAGGCCAGGCTGGATGTGGCTTTGAGCAACCTGGTCTAGTGGAAGGGGTCCCTGCCCATGGCAAGGGGGTTGGAACTAGATGATCTTTAAGGTCCCTTCCAACCCTAACCATTCTATGATTCTATGATTCTGTGATTCTATAATAGCTGCTGTGAATACAAAAATATTGTGTGCTCTCTTTGCTGAGGAAACTGCGGAGTAAGGACAATAAAACCCCAAGAAACTCAATAGCATAAAAACTCATCAGGGATGCTCTAACTAGAAAAAGTATTAGCAACAGCTTTAAATAGACTGTGACTGGAGAAGACACTAGATAATGCCATAGAAATAAAGAAGGAGGAGGAGGAAGTTTGTGTGGCTCAGAATTTTGTAATGGAATAAAAAGCTATTTCTCTTTGAGGTCCAAAAGTAATCTGTCTTGGAAATAGTTGAAAGCAATCCATCAAGTGTTAACTGTCTTGAAATAATTTATTGGTCTTAATCTATTATGCAGTGGAAAGGTGTCCATATATTGGGATCAGTTATACACTTATACTCAGAAAAGGGGTCCTAAGGATTCTCCCTTGTTTACAGAGTCCCAGGAAAGTTGTAACGTCCTCATTGCTGCAGGTTTTCTGTAAATGTGTACAGCTTGTACAGACCCCAGGAGCATCAAACCAGGCATCTGGTACAGCAACAAAACAACCTCAGTTAATAAAACTGTGTCATTGCCATGGTATCTGATTTTTGAAGTAGAATATTTAAGGCTTCTCTTTCTATTACCAGACCTTCAGTGTCTGCAAGGAGATTCCAGGCTACTTTACTAAGAGGAGTAAATGGGAATGTTTATTTGGGTAGTAAGCAATTGCATAGGTTGTTTTGAAATTCTGTCTACTGAAATACTTGATGAAAGGTAATTTAGTTTGGCAGCTAAATATCTTCTTCACTGAAGGACACTTTACATAATACGCTACAAATTGAAAGGAAAAAAGCTTGAACCCAAATCAATCCTGTACAAACAAGACCCTTTCTTTAGCTTGTATTATAACTTGCTGTCTTGGTGCTATCTGAAGCAGCATCAATGGGTCTTGCTACCATTTGGGAAACCTGTGTGTATTTCAGTCACACATTGTTCTTGCAGGATTTCCTTAGGCTAAGCTGCAGAAGTGAAAGAGCTCCATTTAAGAGAGTCTGTGAATAACTAGGAAATGAGCATCAAACTAGGCATTATCTGAAGATGTTTGTTAACATGCAGGATGTTCCTTAAGGCATCTATCTTGAATGAGAAGAGGTTTTATTCAGTATTGCTTTTTCAAAAAGCAAGAGTTCTTTTGCATGCATGTCACTATGGGCCCTACTCAGGCAAAGAACGCTATTTGATGCTCTTGGCACATGTCTACCTCTCTAGTTTCCTTGGATATACTGCTATGTACAGCCTTATTTGGAAGAAGATTATGCTTTTTCAGTAGTGAGAATGAGCAAAGTTTACGACCTTGCATACTTGCCTATAAACTACTTGCTAGTTGTAACTTAAATCAGAAATTTAAACTGAATCTCTGCTGAGGGATCTCTAGAGGAAAAGAAAATTCTATGGAGAGAAGGCTCTGCATTTTAGAAGATCAACTGTGACCTTTCTCTTATCTTGATAAAATGCTGCATTTCATATCTAGCTGAGAGAAAGAAAATACCTTTGTATCGGCAGTAGGCTCCACTTTCTAGGGATTGCTAGGCAAAATTATTTTTTATTAGATACTGGAATGACAAGCAGCTGGAGAAGCAAGTTTTAGAAGGGTTCCAACTCAAATGTACAGCTATGGAGATAAATGAAATTGAAGTTTTTCTATCAAAATGTAAGACTGCAATCTAAAGTATAATCAGTTGGATTTGTGTGTCTATGCCTGTGTGCTTCGTGTATGAATGAAGAAGACCAACAATATATCTTTCCAGAAGAACGTTCTTACTTGAGGCCTTGCCTACTAAATTAATGCCAATGAAACAAAATCTAGGTAGTTATACTGGTGTAATTTTCTGTAATATTGATAGAATCTCAGAAACAACTTAAGAGACAATAATTAACATTTAGACTGTGAAATCCTTAAACTGTGAAAGCCATCCGCTAAGAAGTTGAGAAGGCATAAAGTGTAACCTTGTAATTCAAAGACAAAAGGGATCCATTCATACATTCAGTCTTGTGTTCTTTGTGTAAGCATTATCCTCTTCTCTAGGGAAGCAAAGACTTAGAAGAATATACATGCTACATTCATGTTTATCTAATTAATTTATAGAGAGATTCCTAACTCAGCAGACAGTTTTTGTATATCAAAGTCAAAGGTCTTAACATATGTCAGTCTTCTTACACAGATGTTACACATTTGATATCTAATAAATAATTAAACGTTGGATTCAGCAAAGCTACACAGAATATAGATTTGGCATATTTAATATTTGGAAAGCTACTTCATTTTTGAGAAAAAAGAATAATTTAGATATAACAATGATTTTAATAAGGCAAGGTGAGTTTGTTGACAAGATTCACTTTGGAGGCTATGTCAACTTATGTTAAATCAGTGCAAAATCACACTGGGATATTGAATACATTAGCCATTTTCCACTCTGTGCCACTGACTTGTAAATTTTGAATTATTGGGGTTTTACTTCTGATGGTTTTATCAATTGCCTGTTTTAGGTGGAAGAAGATCTTTAAAAAATGTAAGAACAGCATTAACTATCCAGTTATGCAGTCTTCTCAGCTACTTTAAATTAGAAGTGAGGCCATCATGTGCTGTGTTTGAAGATACCTCCAGTTCAAAAACAATAGACGTATGGCTGAAGTGTGGCTACCCAGCGTATGTGAACTAATTTCTCATCCTCTCCAAGTCGGAAACAATTAACTGTTTCTTTTCCATAAACCCTGACTCTCTATTGTAATGTAATGGAACAAATACAAAGCATCTGGAAAGAAAATAATTATAATTAAATTAGTGTTTCCAATTAGAGAAAATGGCGGCCCTTTCCCTTGATTTAGAGTTATAATAATCATTTGTAATCTGATTTAAAAGGGGCTTATGGTTGCATTCATAAAACTGGGAGACATTAGGATTGACATGACCTCTTAGGTATCTAAGGAAATTACAGGCCTACAGAGGTATCGTTAAGTCCTGACCTGACAGCGTTTTTTATTTCTACTGACCTTTGGTTGGATTAAGCCCAGTCATCAGAAAACAATTCCATTTCAAGCAGATGAGAGTTATTATCAGGTTTTGCTGATTCAGGGTTAAGTGTACCTCAGTGGCTGAGGAGCTCATTAGGATGAGCTCTCCATTCATTTATGGAGTTTGGGGAAAGAGGAAGTTGGAAAACATGTTATAGCTGTATTATTTCTGGTGTAGAGCTTGAATTACTGGTGTATGAATATCATCTACAGCTCTATTTTGTTAATGTGGTACAGAGCTCTTCAGTGTCCTAGGCTCCACTTACTGACAGCTAGATTTACAAGACAAATAACACGTTTCTACGAATGATATGGGCACTTAAATCTAAACATTAATCTTAAAAAGCTTTTGTCAATTTCCATCAGATCTAAGTACCTAAATATCTACTGCTGCTGAAGTACAGAACCATTTGAGACGCGAGAGTGCCTAATGATGAAGTATGATCTGACTAACCCCCCAGCAGAAGTCATAAACAACATACTCCTCAGCCTTTTTCGAAGGCCAGTACTTACTTTTATAGGTGCTTTTTTAAGCACATGATTAATCCTATACAAAACACTGAAGAGCAGGAGGAGGAGCCCTCTTGAAAAACCAATGTTCCTTGTCAAGGGACATCGTGCAAAAGCTCGGGTTTCCTTGCTAAGAGAACACACTCTCTCCTGGGAGGGTGCTTAATCGCCACGCTGTTGTATTTCACGGGCGCTTTTGTCCTGTGAGTCCTTTTGAAAACGTTTGACTTTGCATAAATAAATATTCACTGAGGCCGAGAGAGACTAATTCTATTGCCCAGTGGTCAGGACAGTCAGGATGGATATAGGGGCAGGTAATCACAGCTGTTTCTCTGGCTACACTGATTTCTGAGCTTGCTTAACATAACCAAACAGTACCACTGTTGGCTCAGTCAGTGTAACCTCAGCATTTCAGTACCATTTTCCAGTTCAGGTAGAGGTTCCTTCATTTTTCTTTCCATGGCTTTTAGAGGGCGTGATGGACCCCAGTTTGGCTTGCAGCTAAAAGAGTACATGTACAGTAAAGTGAGTGGTGCTAAGAATAGAGGATTTTAAAAAGGATTACCTTTAGAAACAGAAAGTATTCTGAAGAGCTACAAAAATCTGTATTCTGATTTTTGGTTGTTACTGAAACTGGTGAATGAATGAACAGGATCTCTTTCAAACACCTGGGTAGCAAAGTGGTTCTTAAATATCACACAGACAAAGGATCTTGTATCCTTCGTCTGTCACAGTTTTCATTACAGTCCCCACAGTGCTTGATGGGGGGGGCAAAATTTCTTAATAATCCCTCCATATTAGCTTATAGGAAGAAGTGAGAGCGAGTAGATTCAAGGTTTTGTGGCTCTGTTGACTGTTTATTCTCTGAGCTGAAGTATGATTAGTATTGGTGTATACTATGCTGAATATTCATGCAGTTGCCAGGCTCTTCCCTTCACTGCAGAGTATTAGGAGAGCCATAGAGCTCCACACATTAAGACTATACAATCTGAGCATATTTAGTTTGGCTTCAACACAACTGGGCTGACTACATTTCTTCAGTGGAACTAAGTTTGCATTTGAGGCAGGGATCTAATGTTTTTTCTTAGGCAGATTTCATACCAAGAGGCAATTTCTTCTTCCCTTAGTTGATATGTTAATTATAAGGAGTCACAGCATAACACTTAAACTTTTTAAAGTTTTTTGGTTTTCTAGTGATTGTTAAATGGGAGAAAACCTCCTATGTAGTTTTCAAGGATTCTGTTTTTAAAAATCATACAAACAGTCCTGTGGACTACATATATGAATGTAGATTTACAGTCTGTCTTAACGAATAGCTACATTAAATCTGATGAACAATATAGCTTATAATGAAGAACATGATTTACCGGACTATTACAGATCTCCTTAGTTTAAAATACAGCTATTTGAGACCTCTTTCTTGAGCATTGTTTCAGGGGAAAGTCCTCTGCACAACTATGGTCATGTAGTCAACAGGTAATCATATTTTGCTTAAGGAGGAAGCAGGGCTCACTTCCTTTACAGAGAGGCATCTATTCTCTCCATAGCTTTTCAATCTCTTATCCCCTACCTGACAACTGGTTTATGTTTCTTTAACAGTTTGGCTATTTACTTAAGGAAGTTTTGACAAGATAGTTAAACCGGTCTAACAACTTGCTGCTCCCAAAAGGCAGGGGTCCCTCTTCTTTTCTCCCCCCCGACAGGTCCCAGGTGCATGATTCCACCCTCACACTTGCAATTGCTCTGATTTTTGACTTCTTAGTGAGCCAATTCAGTTCTCTGTGCTGGCTGAAACCTATTCACTTTGATTTGTTGGTTCATTTTCTGTGACTGGTGGGCTTCACAGATACAGGGAGTCAAGTTAAGAGCTCATTGCTACTGAAAGAGTAAGTGCAAAAATGTCTGTGTTACAACTTGTGTTTCTTTGCGGAGCCATGTGTCTGACTGCTTATTTTTTTATCTTAGATGTAGTCAGCCTTCTTTTTGAGCTGACCAACTTCATTGTTAGAAAACAAATTAGAAAAAAATAGATACTGTCTATCTATTTAATTAATTAAGTCTGTTCAAAAGGAAGTGTGACTGATTAAATAGATAGTGCACAGCAGGAGACAGTTCCACAGGACTAAGAATCAGAGAGTATTGAAGATATCAAATGAAAGGATTAGAAGAGGTAAGGGGAGAGGGAGGGAGGGAGGCTGAAGACCCCAGCAGAGGATGTTAGATTGCTTCAAATTCCTGCGAAACTCCAATCTTCAAGAGCTGAACTGGGTTTACCAAGGAGTCACATGAGCAGCAGCGATTGAGGGGTATGCATAGTGAAGAGTAAAGGAGAGAAGGAAGGGGCCAGTGAGGTGTGAGACTATCCTTTTTCGTCCTGCTGATTAGTAGATCAGCTCAGTTGCCTTGTGTCAGTGTAGTATTCGTGCCCAGTTCCATGCAGGAGAGCGCTGGTAAGGCATCACCACAATGGGGTTGGGGAGCAAGACAGCAAGCAAAGGGGGGTGGGGGCATGATCTGAGAGGCCATGGAAAGGAAGGCAGTAAATACTAAGAGGTAAGGGAGTACAGGAACTTATTAAAACTACCTCATTGTCAAGTTAAATCTAACATGAAACCATGCCCTTGTACTATAATCCCTTCTTCCCTTTTATTCATGTTAAGATACTCTAGCTTCCCTTACCAGCGCATTCCTGTACTGAGTTCCAACAGTGCATTTAACACTTGTATAAGAGATGTAATTCCTCCCCCAAGGAGCAGGAATAATAGATTTCAGGCTTGCAATGAACCTAATATTGACAAGACACTTGTATTTTTGTCACATTAAAACATGTCTATAAACCCCACAACTATTCTCTTACTTTCCAATGATTTTAGATACAGAGTTGACCTGTGGAAACTGAGTTCCCAGTTTCATCTTCTGCTATCAAGCTTAACAACATTTCTCTCTTCCATGAACTCATGCAGACAAACTTGGTAGAATGAGTGTTTTTAAAGATACTTCAAATATTAGGTATTTTCCCCAAATAAAAGAAAGCAAATATTAGCCTGAGGAGGCAGGATGGAAAAGGAGTAACCATAAGAAAGGTGACAACTGGAATGTCCAATGAGAGGTTGAGTAGTTGTGAAAGGAGAGTTAAGGAAAGATGTTCTATTTGAACTTTTGAGGTTTATTTTGTGTTATATCTGTTGAGGAGTGTCCTGCTCACCTTTGACAAGGTGATACTTTAGGCGTATTACCAGTGATAATTACTGCTGTCCGTTCTTACTGTAGCCTTACAGAGTACATTGGTAGTGAGAGCAAATTTATGAACAGCCCCTGTTCTTGTGGCTACGTTGGCATCAGCGATGACACTGACAAGCAGGTAAGGGGCCTGCTCAGCCTTTCTTATCCAGACCTCTCTTGGGGAGATCTGCATGATTACGGAGTGAACAGGAAAGAACCAAGAAAGTGAACAAATGTGTGCTGTGATTGCACTTTAAGAAATTTGGGAATAAACCCAACCTTTTAGATTAAACTTTTCATATAATAGAGAAGTAATTTATCTTTGGGTAAAGAAAAGCAGATGTTGGAAGGGAAATGCACATGAGAAGACATAGAAACTGTTGTGAAGGCTGTATTTTTATTTGAACAGTCTCTCTTTACTTTTTCTTATTTGTCCAGGATATTGTGTGTAGTCTTAACAGAGCCATTCAGAAGTCTATAAATGTACATTTTTAAAGGAAAAGTCAAGTAGAATAGAAGCTGTGAGAAGAGGGTATTAGAAACAAAAGGCAGCATCAATAGCAAAAAAATCCAACCCAAAACCAAACCAAACTAAAACAGAAGGCAAAGACCTCTTCACAATGTAACCCTTCAAAAAATCCCTCATAATTTCTACTTCGTCTGACAAGTTTGTGTGGTGAGAATCTGTTGCTGGTGTGAATTCCAAAAGATAAGGATATTTTAAACGTTGACCTATTTCTTTCAAACACTGTGCCACTGAAGACAAATTACTGTCAGCCTGTTGATAGCTGGGTATGCTAAGCTTGCATGCCTTCAGTAAGAGAAAACCGTTTGGCTGAAAATTTATTTCCATTATGTTCAGCGGAACAATTCCACCTGCTCCGTACTGAAAGATTTAATTTCTTGTAGATCTCTGGCTGCAGCTGATCAGAGGAACTTGTAATCTTCATTTGTAATCGATTTGGGTTATAGGGTTATACACTTTAGGAAGCATAATTCTTTAGGCACCCTGCTGTCTCTGAATTCAGTGGGAGTTTGTCACTGAAGCTGTCTGTCCTTTTAAGAAAATAGTAATTTTAATCAATACCTACTACATCTGTAATGAATCCTGACTCCTCTGAGCAGTAGTAGCCCTGCTGGACCATGGATCACTTGTATCAAAAATTCAAAATAGTGCTTATAATCTACATCATTATGTGTATGTAGATATATTTATGTTAAATATATATAAATAAATACAAAGTATGCTTATAATGAACTGCTATTAAAATATGCTTTCAAATACAAGAAGCATAGCATTGTTTTCTTGTATGTCCTGTTAGAACTAGGATGGTGGGAAGATAGTAACAGAGTTGATATTAATACAAATGATCTTTAAATTTCATTCTGTTAAATATTACAGATTTTCAGAGAAAATTAAAAGAGTGACAGAAAATTTGTTGCCTAAAGATAAGAGATTTTAAGAAATCTGTGCCGCCTTTGTAAGAAATAATCCCAGTGCTTATGTAATTTCAATTGACACATGATTTATGGCTGTGAAAGAGTCTGTATAGCTCTTTCAAAACATAAAGTGAGGGAGTGGCATCCTTTGAGCAAAAACTCTGGTGCCCTATCTGCTTAAGTGTTTCCCAAGTTTCAGCACTATGAGAATATGAGAATACTCCATTGTTAAGGGATTTTGGAGGCATGCCTGGATCAAGGAAGTACTTCCTCGTCATGCTGTTTCCTTTCCCAAACAATATAAAAAATGGCCTTTTCAAGCAAACATCTAGAGGTGGTCGCTTTGTACATTGTCCAGCTAGAGCTCAACCGCTGTAAGATAAACCATTCACTTGTATGAATGGCTCCATGTTATTACTGCTACTTCCTTTTTTTTTCATGGTGATTTTGTTTTGATTTATGTATATGCATAGAGGTTGAACCCCCTGTGTAACGATTGTGTCATAAGACTAGCCAAGAAAAGACAAGAAACTCCACCTAACTCAGTGCCGACTACAGCCTGCATACATTAGCTCTGACGCTGTCACTACCACCACTCATCTTTTCACATGCTCCACTAATGTGGACTCTGTACGACCTGATTAGAGTAAAACTGTACCATACAAATAGTGGATTAGAGCGTCATTTTATCCCACTGCTTTAAGTATTCTAACTTTACTTTCAAACAGCATTTAGGAGGAAGCAAAAATTAAGTTCATGTGCATGTTCTGTGCTTGGTTTGATCCAACCATGATCCAAAGGATTTCTAACTAATCTTAACCACTCAAAATGTGTGCATTATAGCATTAGGTGAATATCCGTGTTTTAGTCCAGCATTGAGTTAGCACATTGTAACAACCATGGTAAAACACTCGGTGCCTGAATTCAGTGGAAAGTCTTTGAAATTCATTATAATGCATTTAATGTCTTTGTAAATACATTATACATCTTTTAAATTACCATGTAACATTTTAACTGGTTTGTAACCGATACTCACTGTGCTCACATTTGTTTTCTGTTCTGTATCTTGAGCTGCATATTTAAAATTACTTGGGCACAGCTATTATTTTATGACATGAAGAAAATGCTGAGACTATACATTGTGTATGTCTTAAAGAATGTCATTATGATTATTCTTTATAGTAGACAGGAATAGTTTGGAAGAAGACTCAGAAAGTCTCTTCAGAAACTTTGGAAAGATGTATGTGGACTTGTGCAATGTATAAATTACAGCATTTGGTCTATTCAACTTTGTCAGTGTACTGACACTGAGAAACACATTTACTGGAACTACTTTTAATTCACAAAGATGTAAAGAAGTCACAGACAACAAAATTCAGCTTAAAGGTGATTTTGTTTTAAAAAGGAATAAATTAATATTTTTTACTGACATGGTGTATTTAGAAAAGCTCAATGGCTTTGAGAGAAATGTGACTGATTTGCTCTGATTTACTCAGAAGTGAAAGGACAGAACTGTATTCATAATTTCTTACTATGTTTCCTAATGACTTCATTCAATGTGCAAATATTTGCTCTGTAATCAGTACACAGCTATGTCATATCCATATGTACAGATGTATAGAGTTAGTTAACAATAAATACATGTAGCTTTGGACTAATTCTCCTTGCTGGAGTAAAACCCCAATGATCTTGCAGCTCCTTTTCAAGACATTCTTCTGTCCAGTTTCACTAATTCTACTGAAAACAATGGCAGTTTTATAAAACTAATGTAGGTCTCATCCCTCTGGGGCATGGGTTATGTTTTAATTTTGCTAATTTATTTTCTACACAAATGCTTTCTGTTGTTTGTTTAGTGCCCTTTTAGTGGTCATTGGCAGTAACAAGGACTGCTGAGTGTATTCTGTCTTGCACCCTCTTTCCTGCTCACTCTGCTTGCGTTAACAGTTAGCTGACTGAAGTATAATGGGAATAATCCAAGTTAGTGCTAAAGGGCTCTAAACATTTCCTCAACAAATAAGCAGCAACCTGTTGATAGCCAATAAGTATTTTATAAGTGCAATTAAATCACAGTGATTGATTGAGCTGGGGTGAAAATTAGAATCATTTAGAACAACAAATTCTTCACGGGGTAACCCTCACTAAATTAAGAAAACACACAAGCGAACAAACAAAAATAAACCATTTAAGGAGTTTTGCTCCTGCACCATGTTTTCCTCATTTCTCAAGTCAGTTAATGAGGAAATACTTGATGAAAAATGAGACCTTTTTTTTCTTAAGAATGCATCTTTTCTGTTGTTACTTTCTGTAAATTTGAGTGAAGATATTAGAGTTAAGTGAGCTAAAAGTTTAGTTGCTGAAAGGGGGGGGGCTGCTTCCTCTTCCTTTACCCCACTTTTCTCTCCCTGTGCCTAGCTCCAGCTTACAGGGTCTTGCACTTTGTAGTGCTTGTTGTATTCCTCACTGAGATCACGCAATTCCCTAAATTGCTGGAAAGCTGTTACTTTTTTCTGCCAGTTTAGTTTTGTGCTAGTTCAGCAAACTGCGTCAGCTCAGCATAGAATCGGATGGCTACTACAGTCATTGCGAGGGAAAAATGTGTAGAGGATGCAGCCAAGGTTTCAGCCTCCTGACTGGAAAGGGGGAAAGTAGGAAACAGAAAGGTCTTGTATTTATGAAAATATCCTCAATAAAAGATGCCATTTAACATGTAGTTTAGCAGTGGTACAGGCTCCACAAAATCATTAGGGTGCTGTGCTTGTGAAAAAACATTCTTTCTCGGTAATACTGCAATAACCCTGTTGTTTATTTCAGTTCTGTACCAGTAGTAGGTATTGTTTATTTTTTTTTCTTTTTTGATTTCCAAACTTTTAATTATTTATAGATTGGTAACAGTTGTGTTTGTTTTTTTAATGTAGAAACATACAAATATTCTCTGTGGCTCCAGTATTCACTACTTTTGAATGGACTCTACTAACCCAAAGATATGACTAATTTAGACAAAAAACACCCATTTCAATAATAATTATTGGAAATGTTATAGTCTGGCTGATTCCTACTAAAAAAAATACTTTTAATAAGAACTGGTACACATTCTGGGTTTTCAAAAGGAATGCTAAGAGACTACATGATTACATTATGAAAATCTGCATGTAGTCAGGATAGGGAAAGCTCCATAAAGAAAATACTTATCTTCCACAGTGGAGATACACCAATAACTATTTCTGATCGAAATGCAATGTCAAATAGGAAAATTAAACTACTTCTAATTACTAATAACATGAAACTAAATTTAGAAGAGCAGCAAAAGGCAGGAGAAATGTAGGATTGACGTTATATGCATAGCCTAAAGGTTAGTCACATGCAGCAATCTTACTTTGACTCCTAACGGCCTGTAAACTTCAGCAGTTGCTTAAATACATTGCAGGTATTTTGCCCTCAAGAAGAGGGATAAACGTTTAAGTCATTCTAAAGATAATGTTAACTGGAGTAAATGCATTCTGGTGAAAAAAACAAATGACTTAGAAGTGTCAACCGAATAATCGGTATCTACAGAAACTCATTTTTCTGCTTTTCATACATGAGCCAGGCAATTTTCAAAGAAATTACTGGGCATTGAGAATTGTAAAGAAATGCATTGAGAAAAATATTTAACCAGAAATAAAAATACCACTCAAAAAATAACTTTTTGTCATATATTTTTATTTACCTTGAACAGAAAATTTTGCAAACCATCAAATGCTGAGAATGGGGAAAAAACCCTAGGATGTAACAGAGGAGGCTTTGGTTATAAGTGCCACATCTACAGCAGAGTAAGCTATTGTAAACCAACTGTCTTGTAGTAAGGTAAAAATCTCCACCCAAACTTTTAAGAATTTAACAGCAACACTGAAAATATTTACAAATAAACAACAGAGAAATATTTTCTAAACTTTTGTCACATTGCTACAATCCAGAAGTGTTTAGTTCACATATCTATACATACAGACAAGCACTAAACTTAGTGAACTAACCACTTGTCCACAGGACCTGCCTAGACAGTTTGTCATCAATACAAAAGTTTTTTTATATAAATAAGTCAATTAAACTTCACAAAGACTAAAAGAAACCATATAAAATCCCAACTGTAAATAAAACTGTACATTATGGTCAGTCTTGTTTTATCTGAAAACTTGCGCCACTTCAAAGCGTCTATAAAATGATGGCAAGGGGCAGCGTTAGCTGGAATGGAAGCTTGAAGACTCGGACTCTGTAGAAACAGAAGAATGTCCCCCACGTTTGCTTTTTGAAAGAATCTTGAGGCTTGATCCTCTGCTCACTGATGTCAAGGCATTTTGCGCTGATGTTTTGAATTTGGCCCCCAGGAAGGCATACAGGATGGGATTCAGGCAACAGTGGAAGAATGCCAGGGCTTCGGTAATGGAGATCCATTTATGCACTATGGTCTCCAAGCTGCAACGATGTCTGATGACTCCAAGCAAGATGAAAGTGTCAATGCTGATGCCGATGTAATAGGGCAGCCAGCAGGCAAAGAAGGCGAGGATGAGGATAACCGTTGTCTTCAGGGCTTTGCGCTTCTGGTGGCCTTTTGAATGCGACAGCTTAGATATTATAATACAGTAGCAAGTCAGGATTATTAGACCAGGCAAGACAAGTCCTACCAAGATGTGCTGAAATCTGAAAGAAATCAGCCAGTTTTCATGAGGGTACATGCGATCACACAGATACTTTCCTTCTACTTCACTAGTACTGGCAAAGATTATATCAGGCACTGTCAAAAGCACAGCTGGTAGCCACACGCCTACATACACCACCTTCTCAGCCAACAGCTTTCGTGGTCGCTGGCTGTTGGTCGCATGGACTATTGCCAGGTAACGATCTAGACTTATAAAGGCCAAAATCAAGACACTGCTATAGAGGTTGACTGTGTAAATGACATGAACCGCTTTACACAGAACATTTCCGAAGTACCAGCTTATGGCCGCATCCACAGACCAGAATGGCAAGGTGATGACGAAAAGGAGGTCAGCCACAGAGAGGTGCAGCCTGTATTTATCAGTCATGCTTCTTTGTTTCTTCTGGTAGCCCATAACAACAATAACCAATCCATTGCCGATTATTCCTGTTAAGAAGATGATGGAGTAGATTGTTGGCAAGAAGATCCGGTTGAAATCAGCATTCTCATGCTGAAAGCATGGCTCTCCGTAGTCTCCATAGTCGCCTGAACCACCCTCCTCCGTGCCATTATCAGAAAATTCAATGATTAACCCGGAGGACAGCTAAAAAACAAAAAAAATAATAAAAAAGATGTTAGCTCCTCTGCAAAAGCTCGCTCTAGATCACAGTATGTTAAGAGTTGCCTGAACAGTCTCCAAGATCATGAATAAGCAAACTTTTTGAAAACCAGATGGAAAACCGCAATTTTAAGATATATATACACATATAAAATATACAGCGAATAAGAACAAGTTAGAAAACTTCCTTTGTCTTTCTCTAAGGACAGGGGATGAAAGGGAAAAGATAGATAATGGCTACTCCCAGAAATATTATTGGTTCTGGACACTCCAGGGCTCTAATCAGATCCATACTACAAACTGAAGAGTCCATAGGTGCTGGATGCAAGTTCATCTGCACAGATCATTACTCCTAACGATTAACTCTTACAACAGAGCTGTAAAAAAAACATTACTTAGTGCTGCTGCTCCAAAGTCCCTTCTCATGAAGGGGATGGGGTCAAGGAGAAATGGAGAAGGTACCCTTGGCTGATGTAATAAAGGATAAATAATAGCAAGAATTCCCTGCTGAGAAGCAACTGACAGCTCCACACACAGACAAGGGCAAAAAGAGCCCCTGAAGAAGAGAGAGGTGACCTTAAGCAGGGGCACCCAAACCCCACGGAGGGTCACGGCGACCAGGCACGCTCCCCTCCCTTTGTTCCCCGCCCTTTGCGGCTGCGGGGCAGGGGGTGAGGCTGGCGGGTGCTGGGCTGTAGCCAGACTGCTGA
>NW_010252212.1:45837-46166 GCF_000690775.1 Eurypyga helias
TGAACCAAGGACGGCAGTGGAAAAAGGAAGTGAAATTCTGGTGGGGGCATGAAAGCACATCAGGAAACCACCAACGGTTTTGGCCACCACGCTGAAAAGCGGTGCAGGCGGGTGTATGCCACCTGGCTATGTACAATTCCTCGGGTTTCCAGATCTTGGTTTTCATGCCCTTCGCACCGCGGCCCCCCACCTCCGTGCGGGATGCGGCCCGAGGAGCTCGCGGCACTGCACACGCAGATGCGCCCGTCCCACGCGGGCATTAACCGCGGACTTAAGTTGAGGCTCGCCAGAGATCTTCTGTTTCGGTCCTAACCACTATCAAGAGCCCG
>NW_010252213.1:0-13007 GCF_000690775.1 Eurypyga helias
CCCCCCCGCCTCCCCCAGCTGTATATCTTCTGAACTCTGAAGAGCTGTCATCAAGCTCTAAGCAAAGGTTGAATTCCTGAATTATTTTGGCTGTCTAACCAAATCTCACTGAAATAGTTAGGCTGTCCATAACATTTAAAATCATCATATTGTCTACCTCTCTAAAGATATCTCGAAAGTATGAGCCCTAGTATGTGTATATAATTGCCACAAATAGCCAAAAAGAAAATATCTGAGCTGCTCGCCATAAATCCTTCAGGTCCCACAGAACCATTTGTCCCACGGCGGCTGGTGGGGTTTAAATAACATTTCTCATTATTTTAATGGAAGCCTTCAGCAAACTCATCAGTTTTAACTTTTCTGACTAGCATATCACAACAGCAGGTACAAGTCTGTGGGGTTAGTTCTGACAATTTTGATCTGTAGAAATGAGGAGTTTCAATAAGCTAATGAAACCTTGATAGTACTGTGCATGTTAAATTTTGTAACGATATTGACAGTCAGACGGTCACTGTTTTTGTTGACTACTCCAGCATATTCTTTATTCCAATTGCACCAGTCTGGTTTCTAGGACATGCATTCAAAGAGACACAAAGTGAAAGGCTGACATGCAGTATTATGGCAGGCTGAGTACCTGAGAGGCAGTACCAAGTCACTGGTACACACTGAAGGAGAGCCAGGGTGCATGTCAGCTGAAGATAGACAGGTGTATCTGTTAGACAGAGTTTAACATGCTTTAGATGTAACAATTTGTGTGGCAGCAATAACAAGTAACCATATGATCATTATTTTTTATTTTGTCCTAATATCCTCTTATTTGCAAATAAGTTCTTGCTAATGTACTTGTTACTATAGTGAAGTTCCCATTCAGTGGGAGAATTCTAACCCTGAGGTCATTTTCAGGATAAATCCATTAGCTAAGGAAAGCAAAAGGAGCAAAAAATGCTGAGTCACAACTAGAGAAGTCAGCTGAAGACAAATCTATGGACTTCTATTAAATACAGAACAGGAAGTCACTGAGCAGCCTTTGTTGGAAGTTGCTATTTTGGGAAAGTAGATATGCTTTAGTAGGTAGATGTGCTGTACACTTGTTCTGCTGTTAAACTGTTCTTTGCACATCCTTTTTGGCCGATGTTTGACTCTGGGTTAACTAGACTTTCAGCCTGTTAGTGCAGCCACTCATATCTGGCAAAGTCTGAAAAACAGACTGCTGTTTCTACAGGCAATGAAGACTGAGATTTGAGGTGCATTTTTTGTTTTGGTTTTTTTCCATTCCAGATCGTTGCAAGTTTTATCAATGAAAAAGTCATTTTAAGTCAAAGCGGTGTTGGCTGCAGCAGATTGCTCAGACCTATGTCCAGTGGGGTTTTGGTTATCTCTAAGGATGGAGATCTTCATTCATCACCTTTACAGTGAAAAAGTTTTTTCTCAGCTTTAAACGGGATTTCCTGTATTTCAGTTTGTCCTCATTGTCTCTTGGCCTGTCTCTGGGCACCACCAAGAGCATGGCTTCATGTTCCTTACACCCTCTTATCAGGTACTTAGGCACATTGATTAGATCCACCTCCCAGCCCCCCTGAGCCTATGACAGGTGCATCAGTGCCTTAGCCACCTCCATGGCCCTTTGCTGGACTCACTCCAGCATTCCCTTGTCTCTCTTGTACAGGAGCCCAGTACCAGACCTACCACTCCAGACATGTCTCACCAGTGCTGAGGTGAAGGATCACCTCCCTCAACCACTGGTAATCCTCTGTCTAACATAGGTGACAATGCTGTTGGGTTTTTTGCTGCAAGGCACTACTGCTGGATCATGGTCAGCTATGAAAAAAAAAAAAAAACCACCAGAAGAAAAAGCAAAACAAAAAAAAAAGTGTTTACCCAGAATGATGGGTCTTGGGGAACCTTTGCAGGTTGCCAGAGAAGGAAACCACGGAACTGTGGAATAGGTAGTAAATGTTTTATTGTGTAATCTACACACCACTCTGATTGGAAAGGATTTTGACGCCCAGAAAAACTGTAACTCCAGAAGAAAGCTAGTTTTGTTACTAGGGAAAAGGTAGATCATGGTGGGAAAACTGAACAATCTCTTCCCAAGAATGTGGGCTTACCTATATTTGCCTGATATGTTTCACTGTTAGACTAGGCAAAAGAGACTCATGAAATCTCACACTGTTTATGTTTGATTAAAAAAGAGGATGATCATGTGCTAGGTCAAATATCAACCTCAGAGTTAAATTTTGCATTAAAAGTAAGGAAATAAAATATAATTAATATATTCCAAAATACTCTTTTTTCGTTGTGAAACTACAGTCAAGACATTTGATTTTTGTATTTTTCTATGTTTCTGCAGAAGTTCTTTCCTTTTTTTTTACTGAAAATGGCCTAATCCATTTTTGACTGTCCAGAACAAGTATTAAAATCTGTCCAAAATAGTGCCAGTGGAGAATGTGAATAGCGGTAAGACTTTTGTGTTGTACAGAGAACAAGTGGAACGGTTGGCAGATCATTCTTATTTCTTTCCCTCTCTTTCTCTGAATGTTTGTTTTTAGAGGAAAAACTGTCCTTTGACTGGAAATGTTAAAGAAGCACATCAACTTTTCAAGTCTATGTGCATCATGCATACTGAAAAATTTATTAGACTATTGGACATGTATGTCTCTGATTAAGTCTTAAGGATTTTACTAGAGAGAAATGGTGAACTATTTCATTAAGAAGTGAAATTATGTCCTCTCTGAGGTAGCATTAGTCTCTCAAAATTATGTTCATTTACCTAGTTTCCATTTAGCTTAAGGAAAGCAGAAATAGCATTACATAGACAAAAGATGGAATACATTTTTCAGTCACGTAATGTCTGGCTGTAATTTAGGAACCTTTGACCTTTGGTGTTTCTGCCAAGATTGATTTTTCATATCTGCCGAGTTAAAATGAATTGTGGGCAGAAAAAGTATTACATATGTTCATTTTTGCTTTTCTTCTCTATAGCATTGATTAGCATTGTGTCATTAAAACATAATGCCAGTCTCTATGCTTTTTACAGTGCTGTTTCCATTTTTTCCTTTTCTACTTCTGTTTTTTTAAGCAAGACAGAATTCTGGGTCATGTAGATGTGGATTGTTTAGAAATAAAATGCAACATTCAGGAGCATATATTTTAGGAAGTATTAAAGGCATAAAAATAAATTCTAACGCACATATATTTGAAAAAAATGTATCCAATATATGCACTATCTAGATCTGAAATGAAATACTGAATGTCACAAAAATAAGGCAATTATATTATCTACTGACTGTCTGTTGAAAACAGATTTCAAACATAAGTTGTCAGTCATAAAAATATTTGAGTAGTCAAAATGTCTTTGGAGCTGGAAAAGTGATTATGTAAATGAAGACATTTAACCAAGAAGTGGGCACGGGAAACCTGGAGAGTAAATTCACACATCAGAATGAAGCTGGCGGTGGAAAAGTGTAGCTATTTGTGAGGTGGCAGCTCTGTATCTTTGTCTGGATATTGGCTGAAATCTGAGTAATCTTCTTCCAAATACCCTTGCCTACCCATGTCAGGCATGTGCTACCTCATGTGCCTGGATGTATCAGAACGCGCTACCTGAGCAAAGACCTCAGGGCATAGTCTTCTCATAAACTGGTGAGCTCTCTGTTCTTTGGTTAAGACCTTGTGCAACACTGTGCTTTTTTTTAGCTCACAGGTACATACCTCTGGTGTTATCAAACAATGTTTAGCTTTGCATAAACCCAGATATAGGAAAGTGAAGCCCTGCAAAGTCTATTTATTTTAGAGTTTTACAGTTTAAATACTGAATTATGGGCAGAACCCTTTTACCAGCTCTGTTTAGCCAGGGCATAGATTTGAGATATTAATGTGCTTCCTTGGAGTGTGATTCAAGTTTTGCGTACATGCAACAGATTGGTTACAAGAATGAGAAACTTATGTAATTAAATAAGAATTAGGAATTTCCTTGAATATGCATAGATAAAAGTAGATACCTAAGATAAATATGGGGGGGTGTAGTTCTTTACAACTGTCCCTGTGCTGATGCCAGACTCAAAGCTTGGTACCCTGTTCACCAAGCTGAAGGGATATGTTTGTGAACATGGATATAAACAGCTAGAAAGTCTAATTCCCATATATTGTTTATTGTGCCTTCTTTGGAGAAGAATGTTTTGATACAAGTAATAAAGCAAGTTGTGTCTGACCACATGCCAGAGAGAACCTGTGATCTTTCAAAAGTGGCTGGTGAGTGACTGGTCAGAAATGAACCTAGAGAAGCTTTAACTGGACCCTGTGTAATCTGACAGCCAATAACATGGAGAATGTCATCAAAATAATAGTGTATAATCCTATATGCCATGAAGTATCCTGTATATCAACTAGAAATTGAGAAGCATTTTGTTTGATGATGCTTGCGTGGTGAGCAGAATATCCTTTGACAGATGCAATGAAGTCTAGTCTGAAACCTAATGCTGTGAGGGAGTGGGTTATTTAGAAACTAAGGCTCAAAAAGAAGATAGGCTCTTTCTTTAGTTTGGCATCTAAGGCTATTGTATCCAGAAGTGCAGTGTGGCAGCTCTGCCTAGCAAGCCGTCTGAATCACTGGTTCCTTGAACTTCTACCTAAGTAGGCACCTAAACCCATCATGAGAGCAGTGGCAGGGTACCTGCAAATCACCCTGTGACAGCTGTCCCACAGGAGTGATGAGGCTGCACCCCGAGGGCAGGGTCTGGTGCTGAGCACAGCTGCACTTGGTGATCCTGCCTTCACCAGCACTGACAGAGCTGCTTTTGCCAGCTGGGACCCGTCTCACCCAGCCATCACTCAGGGAAAGGCAGTCCTCTCCTCTGGCCTGGGGAGGGGGACAGGTATTTTCAGAATGCAAGATCCCCCTTTGGATTCACTCCACTGATCAGTCAGGCAGCCCAGATCAAAATGTTGCAGCTGATAGTAAAGATATTTTGTGCAAACATAGTAAAAATAAAGGATATTGGAAAAATTAAAGCTGATCAAATCTGACAATAGCAAAAGTAAATAGGAAAGACATGTTCAAGGGCTTTTTCTGAGCAGCCATTCCGTAGTGCTTCTTTAATCTATTCATTCAAGAATTGCTTTGAGTGGAACACAAAATGCAGAACTATCTCTCAACAGAGTCAATATTCTTTAGAGAGTTTGGAGAAGCTGTGTCCATGTGAGATAGACTGGAAGTCAGAAATCGGTTCTGATCAGCTTATGCCCACACTGGCATCAACACATTTCCTGCTCAAGGAGCAGAGCAGAAACTTTCCTGAACAATCCGCATGAGTTGTGAATTATGGATGTATCTCTGCAAACCCTTGAGTTTCTGCCTGAAAGTTAAATAAAGCAGAAGTAAATCTTTTTTTTTTCCCTCTTTTCTTTAGTATTTTGAT
Organism: Eurypyga helias; assembly: GCF_000690775.1. Taxonomy (NCBI): domain Eukaryota; kingdom Metazoa; phylum Chordata; class Aves; order Eurypygiformes; family Eurypygidae; genus Eurypyga; species Eurypyga helias. Next base: position 5,418 of record NW_010252213.1, read on the forward strand.
TCTCTGCACAGATCCTTCTATCTATTATTTTACATGACTTTTATGTTCTCCTACACAGTCACCCTCAACCCCACGTAGACATACAGCCTTGGGGCTTTTCTGTATTTCCACTATGTTTTTGATACTTTATATAATCTGTGTACATTATTCCTAGATATTGATCCTTCTTCTTTTCTGAGTAGTCAAATGTGCTTATGCATTATAAATGTCAATGTTCATACTGCTTTTTACATACAAATAGGTATTTTCATCAGAAAGAACTTGCTGTACCTATTTCGGGCACCTCGCGTGCCTGCATTGCCTTTTGTCAAAGGTCAGTCACTGGACTCAGCTGCTTCAAATCCTATTAGCCAGCCTTTCAGACATACTTCAGCAATAGGGTCTGGGCTTTTAGACATCCCCAGTATAAAGCATCTCCTTGCAAAAATAACTGGCACTGGTTGGCGAGGGACTTAAGTGAAAACTTGACTGTTTCACAGAGCACCCTGTGATGGAGACACAAAATGGCAGCTGTGGGACTGGGCTGGAGGTGCAGCAAGGGGTGAGTTGAGGTCATCCTGTCTCACAGCAGCTCTAGCCAGAATCCATGCTGCCTCCATCCTCAGCCTGGAAGCATCATCACCTCTTAGAGCAGAGGCCAGATGGTGAAAACTTGATGGTTAGACACATGGTTCCCTAAGGACTGGGAGTCAGGGCTATCTATGCTGTTTTATCTGTCCAACCCCATGCCGTAACTACTTTCCTCTCCTTGCAGCAGCCACAGCTCCAGAATCAGTGGGGGGGGGGCTTGTCTCCTTCCAGCAATCACATTTCCATTTCTCAGAAGCTCTTACAACAGTTGGCAATGATTTCCAACTTTTCTGGAAGCCTCTGTTTTGTGCTAACAGCTACAAATCTGAATCACAGATAATGTCCTTTTATGCCTGCCTGCCTATCATGGTTGAGAAACAGTACTGAGAACACTGAAACCACACAAAATTTATCCTTTCCAGGTTACTCTTTATAGTATTAAGAAACATTTCCATGTATGAGTCAGCTGGGATTTGCTGATGTGCTGGGGAGAAGCTCATTTGAATCACTTGTGGTACAGTAAGGCTTGGCAAACTCTGAGAAGCTCCCCTTTGATGGTTTTGGCTGATATTTTTCTTCATAGTAGCTAGTATTAGGCTATGTTTTGGATTTCTGCTGAGAAGAATGTCAATAACACTGGTGTTTTTAGTTGTTGTTAAGCAATGTTTACATTAAGTCAAGGACATTTTCTGTTTCTGATACTGCACCGGTGTTCCCAGCTTCTTCTCTACCAGAAGCTGGGAGGAAGCTGGGAGGGGACACAGACAGGACAGCTGACCCAAACTCACCAAAGGGACATTTCATGCCATCAAACGTTATGCTTGGTATATAAGTTGGGGAAATTGGCCAGGGGGAATTGCTGTTCAGGGACAGGCTATAGATCACCAGGAGGTAAGCAATTGTTGCATGGTGCATTACTTGGTTTTGGTATATTCCTTTATCAGCAGCAGCAGCATTATTACCGTTGTTGTTGTTGTTGTTATATCCCCTCCTTTTGCTGCCCTATTAAACTTTTTTTATCTCAACCCACTAGGTTTTTTTCGATTCGCTCCCCTGTCCCATCTTGTGGGGAGGAGTGAGCGAGCAGCTGTGTGGTGCTTAGTTGCCAGCTGGGACTAAACTACCATATCCATTCTATTCCTCAGCTTCACCCTGATTCCAGGGCAGCACAATAATCACTGCTGGACATCCAGATTGGCGTATGTGCCCTGGTACCTCCTAGCATCATGCTGGAGCAAGATGTTGGCACTTGGAGTATGGCCACACTCGTGACATTCCCAGGACATGGTCACCTCCAGTGCACATAGTTACTGATCCCTCACCATCCAGGCAAATTTTTAGGATGGTTTGGGAGCCAGAACAATCCTGGGACTGTTCCCTACAGGCAGATTGCATGCGGTGCCTTGTTTCAAAATTGACATATTTAACCACTGTGACTTTCAAGTGATATAAATGACCAGAAGGTCCTTGGAAAGCACCTTAGTTCCCTTGGGAAATGCAGGGATACAAGGCAGAGAGGAGCCAGGCTCTCACCACTGCTTCATCTGCAGCATGCCACAGGGCAGGTGCAATCCATCCAGGTCTTATCTCCTAAAAACAACGCAAAGATGTTGTCAAACACGAGGAGCCCTGGCTGAGCAGGGCTCCCTGTCTGGGCTTCCCTCAGCAGAGCCAGGCACAGAGCATGGCAGTGCTGTGGGGGAGGAAAAATGAGACCTCCACTGGCCAAAAACCTCTATTTCCCTCTGAGTCACTTATGTCTAGATGTAGAGGGGGTGTGGCATTAGCCACAGAGGTCATGGGTCTACATAGGTTCACTTGTTCAGCGTGGCAGCTGTGTTGTGATAGCTGCATCAGAACATGCCACAGCAAGCCATCATTTGGTCATCCCAATTTTGTTCATTTTTAATGCAATAATTGTTTTCTAAAAGTACAATTCCTCTGCAGAAGTGTGCCTTCTTGATTCAGTGCACTCATAAGGACTTTACAACATCATGTCCTGGAATGTTGGCGATTTCCCTAGAAAATTATGCACAGATTCCTCAGTTTTAATTATCTTAGGGGTAAGAGCACCTACTGTGCTGGCATCAATTCCAATCAGTCTGGATGCTGTTTTCAACGAGATCAGGCTGTGTTACTCTTTAAAGCATCTCTGCTTGCTGTGGCACTACCCTCAGCAGCAGCCTTGCCCTCTAGCCCTGTGCAAGGATCCTCTGCATGCGTGCTCAGAAGGTAGTGAGCCTCGAGCTCTAGCTACTGTTTAATTAAACAGAAAGGCTCTAAGTATTAATAATTAACTCCATGTCAGGAAGAGGAGGAAGCATCTGCCAGAAACTTTATCCCTCTGTCTTCTCTAGTAATTCATATATTCCCTGCTAATTTACCACTTTATCAAGCATACCAAACCAGGAGCACAATTTCCCCACCCTCCTGTGTCCCCCAAATAGGTCCTGGTACTATGGTTTTATCTGCCTTCCACGGGAGCATGCCTGGGGGCTGTTTCTACCCCATGCTGCTCTCTCTGTCCAGGCTCTTACAGGAGCTATTTTTTCTGCACAGCAACTGGCTACCACCACCACACATCTCCACCTGATTGCTTCCATAGGGCGACTTGTCCTCAGACCCCAGTAATGTCCCCCCATACACACAGAAATGCTTCTACCTAATGTTCTCCTGCCTTCACCTGTATTTTCTCTGTTCCACACCAGGCATGAAGGTAGAAATATCTGCTAAGGTTCTGCACATGTTTGGCACAAGCCAAAATCACCCTTGTCACTAGTGCCAGGCTGAGGACTAGCCACCAGCTCTCCAGACACCCAATGCCAAAGGACTCATACATCTTGGCAGTAAGGGGGAAGAGGAGGAGAATTTTTCTTGCAATAAGATGCTCTGTAGGACTAGACTGGTAACTTCACAGCAGTCAGACAAACCCCTGGTAGAAAGAGCCCAGAGTCTAAACACACAAACAGAGAGGAAGGGGAACAAACAACTCACGAAGATTCACCCAACAGCCCATGGGAGATGGCCACAATTATTTTTCAGCAGTAGGGGTTCTCAGTCCTGCAGACTTCTGAGATGTTTTTGAAGAAGAAAAACCCATTTTTAATTTCAAACAATACTAATAAAAAGCCAAAAATAGTTAAAATCACTGTGGCTGTATAACTGTGACAAGTCATTTAGGGTGGGGTGCATGCATTATGCAGTAGGTTGTGAGCCACTCCGACTATCCACAAGGCTGTTCTGGAGTCAGCTTTGCCCAGTCCGTGTACACCAGCTGCTGAAATCCAAGCCAGCTGCCAGGCTGCCCTCCCTGCTGCCTTCTCCCCTGATCACTCACCTACTCTGCCTCTGCCAGCCTCTGAGACGCCCTCCTCAGCTCTCATGCTTGGCTGGGCAGCTCCAATTTGGCTTTGCCCCTCCAGCCCTCCCTGGGTGTTACTCCCCCTAGAAGAGCAGCTACAGCCCTGCTTTTGTCACTGCTCCTCTCCTGCTCCCGTAGTATATGGCATCAAAAGGCCAAGGCATGCCTGGTTACTGGACAGACCCTGAACACTACTGTGTGTTTACCAGATGCATAAGGTAAATATGTTATGTGTTGCTGCACACTAAATATTTGCTCTCTGCTGCTTAACCTTTCTGGGCCCTGATATATTCCAGGAGTCTTAGTCAGGGGCTGCCCACCGGAGTAATGAAAGGGCATGTGGCTTGCTGTTTCAAAAATGCAACCAGATTGAAAGAAAATCTAATTACAGCATATTTCCACTAATTTAAAATCTTCCCTTTGGAAGACTAAATGCCACCCTTGTTGGCAGAAGGATGTGGGGCTGCTCCTGGCCTCCATAACTTTAATTTCCTCTTCAGGTCAAGACAAGGAAGGCAGAGTGTGGGAAATCATCTCCCATTAGGGCACTCCATGGTACTAGAGAGCTGACTTGATCAGGGAAGATGCACCCTCACGCAAGGCTGCCTGCCTGCAGCCTCTGGGAGCACTGCCGGGAACAGAAGGGAATTTTTTTGGTAAAACTGCCATTTCCAATGCCAAAATAGGAATGCAGAAATGCCCCACTGATTCCCTAGCCCTACCCAAGGGAAAATTCCCTTATAAGCTCACAATTCATTTAAACCCCAGAATATAAGAAAGATGTAGTAACCACCATGGGGAATATTTCTCTTATTAGCAGTAAACCTACCTTACACTTTTTCTATTTGAGATCAATAACAAATGCTTCTGAGTGATAGCATAAAATGCGGCAAAAACAAATGATGCCTCATAAGGGAAAAGAAAATCCCCAGAGGTTCCTCTCAACCTGTATTCCATAGGTTCTAAGTTCCAAATACCATGCCTTTTAGTATCTCATAGCGTAAAGATAGCAAAATCATTTATTTGATGAATTTTAGCCTTTTGCAAATTAAGTTTTGCATAGGTTTTTTTCCTATCTTGAACAATGGCAAATATATTAACTGTGCAGACAGGGCTGCATTAGGGGGACACCAGGCAGAAGAGCCAAAGTATTGAAAAGTGAAGATGGATAAAACTAGAAAAAAATACAAATGATTGACTGGACAGAAAGCCCCATTTTTCTGCACATTTATGCAATTGTCACTAATTTAGATCAAACCATTTCTGTAAACAGGTCAGATCTTCTCCAGCAGTCTATTCTGCTGTTGCACTGTCTTTATGCTAAGTAAATTATTATGCAGCTGAAAGTGATCTAAAGAGCAGCAAGCTGTAAGGGCCTTCCTGTGAATATTCAACAGCACAAATGAATTATCCCATTAATTTTGCATGGATGCTTTCAGCTGGTCACCTGCACTGTTGTGGGTCACCAATTAAATGAGTGTGATACAGAGAAGGAGGGAGCACATCAGGTTTAAAGGTGTCATTGATGCTCAAACAAAAAGAAACCATGGATTTTATTCTCTAGGACACTCTCAAGTAGCAGTTTATTAGACAGCTGATACAAACCTCAGTGAGAGGGAAAAAAAGTTGGAGATTTCTGCAAATATTTTTTCTGCTTGCAAAAAGTTTGTGTAGTTATTATCAAAAAGATCACAGCAAACCTGTGGTGGCAGAGACCTCAGCAGCTTCTTGCCTTCAGAGACAATGTCATCTTGTATTCACAAGCTAAGAGTAACAAACTATTGTCTAGGAATTGTAGCTTTGCTGTGGCTTACCATGAATCATCACCATCTGCCCGCTGGTAATAAAGAACAAGGAGAGAATAAGCAGAGAAGACATAAGAACTCTTCCCCTTTATCATTTAGTAATCTCAGCAATCAGAATACCTCCTGCCCCTGACTAGCATGGTCAAGAAACAGTAATTTATACTTATGAGAGTGTCAGAACAGTGCTGACATATTTTATGCTTGAGAACATGGCAGTAAATTTGGATTTTACTATCAGGCAAAATATGTGTGCCAGTAACTAGCAGTTTCCCCCGTGCTTTTGTTTATGCAATCAGAGGAGTTTCAGCACAGAGAAGTGATGAAAAGCTGTTTGGTGAAGTCTCTCAACACAAGACAACTGGTTTATAAAACTAAATACTATGGAACATGTCATATATACATATAGATATATGTATATGTATATTTTTATGCATATATATATATAGATGAGCCCACAGTAAATGTGTGAATTTTTAAAGTACTGATCTATGCACATCACCTCAGTAAGAGGTGATTGTCTCAGGGTGTGTGCAGTGTTGCATGTCTGCAACCTGGTACCTGGTAAACTGCTGAAGGATACCTGATAAACTGCTGTATACAAAAATCACAGAAAGGCCTCTGAGAGGGATCTCTGGAGATCTCATGGCCCAATCTCCTGCCCTAAACAGAATCAAATTTGAAGTTAGATCAGGCTGCTTAGGGTGGTGTCTAGGTATCTCCAAGGATGTTTCCACGGATGTGTCTCTTGTACCTACTCCAGTGTGTGATCACTCTTAGAGTGCATTTTTCTATTTCCTAGTATCTAATTGGAACTTCTCTTGCTGCAACTTGAATCTCCTGTTCCTTGCCTGTCAAGTGCACCTCTGGGAAGGGTTCAGGATCCCCTGATCCTTCTTCTGGTCCTGCCTGAAAACATTTGCCTTTCCTTCATTATCAGAACACTCCCCTGATGATCGTGATCTTTTAAAGACAGTAGAGAAAGGTTTCAGGTTGACATTGACCAGCTCTTTCAGCATTCTTGGATGATCCCATGGGCTTTGGCATATCTAATGTGCTTGAGTGGTCTCTAACTCAACTATCTTCTACTGTGGGTGATGCTTCCCTGTCCCAGTCTGTACTACTCATGCAGATTAATCTGATGAGAAATGTATTTTCTTTTGCCACAGGTACTCCATATTATTTTAGTTGAAGATATGAAATTGTTTCCATACAACTTTCTGGAGCTTTTTTCTTAACAAAAGCTTCCGTTGTTTTGGAAAATGGTAGGGTTTACATTCAGTCCTTGTTGGTTTTATGGGCTTTTGCCCAGTCATTGCATCAGCTAAATATGACACATAGCTATAATTATTAAAATCTTTTGCTCCAGTCCAGTGACTTGATATTTGGAGAACTGGAATAAATGAATGGATAAACATGTCTAATTCAGATGATAAACAGATTAAAAATTTCATCAAATGTATGGAAAGCTTCAGCATCTAAGTTTAAAGTAACAGATCAAGTTCATTTCTTGGTCAGATATAAAGCCTGCTGGCATCTTTGAATGAACCTTTAAGTGTCTTTCCACTGAGTTGAGTGCCTGATCTAAAGAGTTATGTGACTCAGGTGTCCAGTCTTAACAATACTGAGTGTTTACTGAGTAAGGAGAGCTGGACTGGCTTTAGAAATTTAAATTTTCAATGTGGCAGATGGTAAAGCCAGACCAGAGTTAATCCCATTGTATCTACAATTTCATATGCATAACAGAGAACACAATTTTGTCACTTTATGTCATGGTTTAATCCCAACCAGCAATCAAGAACCACACAGTCACTCACTCACTTCTCTCGTCCCCCAGTGGAGGAGGAAAATCAGAGG
>NW_010252214.1:0-785 GCF_000690775.1 Eurypyga helias
CTGTGATTCTATGATTCTATAAGATGTAAAGTGCTGTTCATTGATTTGATAACATCTTTTATAGAGAAAAAAAGAAGATATAAATGCAATAATAAGTTAAGAAACAGCAAAGCTTCTTATTGTTCCTATTTTATATTAGATTTATATTAGATTTTGGCTCATGAAGCTTACAAAAGATGTCATATGAAAGCTGTGTCAGGCTGGGAAACTTGGTGTGGGGGACAAAACCGTAGTGTGTCAAAGGTAGTGTATCAAGTTCATTCAGAAAGATAGAAGTTTCAGGAAAACCTGCAAATTCTAAACTAACTTCCCTCTAACTACGGACCCAGCACAATGGCCAGGAGAGGGTTAGCAGGTGCCAGGAAGTAAACGAGAGCAAGGGAGAGAGTAATGGCTCCTGGACCCCTCCTCACCTCTGCCCCCAGCATGACGTACTGTGGAATGAAATACTCCCTTGGTCAGTTGGGGTCAGGTGCCTGAACTGTGTGTCCCTGCACTGCCTGTAGCGAGACAGCGAGAGCTGGGAATGCAGCTGCAGGGTCAGAAGGGGAGAAAGACCTTGAATTCAGTGCAGGCATTGCCCAGCATCAGCTAAGAACTGATCAGTGCTGCTCTCTGCATCCAGGAACAGCTTCACAGCAGCCACGGTAAAGAGTTAACTCTTTCCTGACTGAACCCAGCCCAAGGTGTTATCCAATAAACCAGTAACTAAGTACTGTCTCTGCCCCATGTTTTTGTGAGGATACTGCTTGGGAAAGCAGGGTTGGAGGGTAACAAACTTCACC
>NW_010252214.1:822-140494 GCF_000690775.1 Eurypyga helias
TTTACAGATCAGGCATCTGCAAAATTAACAGTAGCAGGAATTCGAGGGCTCTTGCGATGAAACACATGCGAAATTTCCCAAGAATTGTGTCTTTCACTGTGTTTGGTTCTTTGGCTGAACACAGGTTTGACCGAACATGAAAAGTTTACTCCTCTGATCATAACGATCACTCCCTTTGAGGGATTACAGGATGCTGCACTCCCCCAGCTTCGCGCAGCTTTAAATTATGGGAGTGCTCAGAACTTCTGAAACTGATGCTGAGGATCTCATATTGCACCCATGCCTCCGTGGAGGAGACGCAAAGGGAAAAACAACTCACCGCAGGGAGTGCTGCCGTGCTGCAGCACAGATATCCTTGCAGAGGATCAGATGTGGCATTACCAGCCCTGTTCTGACTCTGCTATGGAAGGCAGCTCAATATTTTGTAAAATGTGCGGTGTAGAGTGCAATTATAAGGACATCTCTTTTGTCAGAAAAGCTCTCACACAGCTTTGATGAGCAATTAATATGAATCCAAACTTGCCCTGCATTATTTCCTATCACCCCCTGCCATGCCCTCCCAGGAGGCAGTTTTAACTCTCAGTCGCAGGGCTGTATTCACCTACGTGAATAATTCACTCTCGGTGACGCTCTTTACCTGAACGCGAGCGAGCTGCGTGTAGGTTTTGGCAGCAGCAGCAGGAGCCTGTCCCTGGCTCCCTGTCATTCGGCAGCTGCACGTTTAACTTGCGGTGGAGAAGGGGCAGAGAAACCCATGGGAAAGATGGTAGCCAAGACTGAATAATTCCTTTGTCCCACTTGTACTCCCTGCCCAGGAAGAGACGTGCTGCTGTCAAGAAGCACACAGGCATTGACGGTGGAGATGGTGAGAGGGACTCCAGTGACAAAAGCTACAGAAGAATTCAGAAAGTTGCTTTCTTTTCTAGCATCTGATTTGCTTTTTCCTCCATTCTGAGTAGTCAGCCCCAGGGTAGCCAACAGCTAAAACAACCCATTTCTGGAAAACAGGGAAATGAGAAAATTACAGGGCAGATGCAGAAGATCCTATGAAAGGAAAACACCAGATTTTTCTCTCTCAAGTAACGCATGTATATTTAGATGCACTTACAGTGAACATGTCATATTCCAAACTACCACCCTCGAGTCAAAAATAATAAATAGTATTAGAGACTTTCTTCTGTGGTGCTTGCCATTTCGGGGCAGGAGTACCTGAACTTTCTTTGCAGGCTCTGCTCGCTATTTCTCACTATAAAACCATTACCATTAATAACCATGCAGTGCTTTCAACTGGAAGATAATTTAGACTGAACAGTGGTTTGGTTTAGCAACTGAATCAACGCAATCTTGGGCTTGTTTACTCATAGAGTCCAGCTGGATAGAGCTGTGCCTCAAGGGATGCAGTGGGCCTGATCCTTCATCTCTATAACCTCTTCAGATCACTTCACTGCTGCACAGTATCGCGGATTTCAATACAAGGCTGACTGGAAATGATTCACGTCACATAACGCCCCTGTTCCCATCCAAAAGGCCGGCAGCGGTGGGATATGACTTCCCTGGAAGAGCCGTGCCATCCGGCCCCCACGTGCCTCCACACTGATGGAGGAGAAGAGGCAGAATCCCACCCCCTGTGCCGCGTTACCTAAGGACTTGCACCAAATACAGCTCAGCTGAATTCAAGAGCTCGCCTCAATATGTAACTCCAGATCTCACAAAACCACTCGTACTAAGAATACTTCTCCCATCATATGTGCGGTTTTCAGAGTGTTAATAGATCCTGCTTCGTGGCCCTACAACACCAGCTCTTTCCCAGACAAACTTAGAGGTGCCATTCTCACTCCCTTCAGCGGGAAGGGCATGAAGTAGCGCACTGTCAAGGCCAGTCACCACACGGGTACCTGGCATTACAAGACTCAACCTGGTTACACAAGATGACACCAACCCAGGAACTCTGTATGGAAATAGCAAAAGCTTTTCAAACAGAACCTGAAGACAACTTTGCAAGGTTAATACAGTGCCCTTCAGGCTGGCAGGCGTCCTTTGCATTATTCTCTGCCCAGGAAGCATTTATCACCATGAATTCATTGAAAATTTCGAAATGCAGCAAAATGAGGAGAGCAGACTTGCAGGAAAACCTCTCCCTTTTGCTACAATCTGTTCAGGAGAAGGAAGGGATATTTGGATGTGCGTGTAGGAGAGAGAGAGGTTGAAGGCGGGGGAGTATACCCCGAGGAAACACAAATACCATTTCACAGTGGAAGTGTGAGTGCGAGAACACAGTATCTGTGTTTTATCTAATGTTTGTGCAGGTTCCGTCAGTGTATAAAGGAAAACTATTCCTGCTAATTTAAAACAGCTACAATGACTTGCAAAAATGTAAACAAGCTGCTATTGAAACTTCAGGGAAAATTACTTGAAAATTGATTGCCTTTTTGACATTAAAGACAAAGGGATAGCAGTTCTCCTTGCTATCCTGGCCGAAAAACAAGACTTTGTGTTACTTTTAAAACTGTAACAGCATTATTCTATCATGATGATCTGTTTATTTACCTTTTTATACCTCCTGATTATAAAATTTTGGAAAAGAGGTGTTACTCTCAGCAGAAGTAGACATATTTAAATTTGCAAACACCACCTGAGCGTGGGGCTCGGTCAGCAGCAGGGGCTGTCTCCAGTGCAGTGCCCGGCACACTGCCAGACCACGGGTTCCCCAGGATATGAATCCCGAGAGCTGCAGTTCTGACTGTGCCCCAGGACTGATGCGGTGAAACACAGATCTGTTCACGGTCGCTGTTCTGCAAATTCAGTTTCTTCAGCATTGTCTGAGCCATGCCATGAGTTAGAAATGTTCCCAACTTGACTCTACAGTGAATATCGTTTATCCCCAAGGCATTCCTTTGATCCAGTTTGCTTCCTCTGATTGTCCGTGCCATCTCTGAGTAAGACAGAACTTCAAGATAGATGTTGAAAGAAGTATAGCAGATGTTTAATGGAGAAACAGATTTCTGCAGTAAAATGCATGCCATCAAAAGTCCATAAAACTTACAAAAGGCAAACTGTATTTAACTGAGAGGATGCAAATATCCAGGATTTAAATACTGATCTGCCGTTTGTGGCTTTAACCCCAGGGACTAGCAACAGTGCCATTAGCAATGCCATTTAATCTAAATCAAACGGAATTCCATGAAAGATTTCACATCCATATTTTTGTGCTATGCACCTTTTAGAGCAAACCTGGCGACAAGTGCCATGATGGGACTGCATCATGCACCGTGAGGTCCCGCATTGCTAATCTAGCAGGGGGGTTTCATTCCTCAGCAGCCCCACCTCTTCTGGTAAATCTCACCTGCCTCTGGAAGGATTTCCTTGCATTAATTCAGCCTAGGAATTTAAATGAAAAGGGGGGGAGGAAATCAATGAGAGGCTTAGTCAATATGACCAACCTAATGCATTAGATTGTTTCGCTCAATTACATTTCTTTTCCATAGCTTAATTCAGATAACCATCAGGTAAAAGAGGAAAAAAATAGCTCTATATGGTTAATGCAACAGAAGGTATCTACTGATTTCAGCAGCTGGCCGAAGCAGTTAGCAAAGCTTCTATCCCTTGGTTAAATTATTCTCCTCAATCTGCATAATATATGCATGAGTGATATTTTTATCTAGAGCATTAAAGCTAATGTCTGGTTAGTTGAAACACAAAACTGTTCTGAACAAATCCATGAAGTTCAGGGAGCTGGTGTAGGTCCCAGAAAGACCCATCTGTCAATACATTTTAGTGGTCCCCGCAGCCTCGTACTGGAAAATCTAAAGACTCTGCATTTGTAAAGGGCTGGGTACATATTGGCAGTTGCTTGGGTTGAACTCTGTGCTGATATAATGTTCTGAAGCTCAGGAGAGAATTGCTTTCGGAACCTTCACTGGAATAGCTCAGCCAACTACAGCAAACCGCTAACTCTCCTTTCTTTCTTCCCCTACAGGTATACCCAGTATTTCCAGTATCGGTAGTAAGTAATACAACCCGTCTTGTTTCGCATTGTCATTCAGCTCCTTGGATCTAATTTCCCAACATCCCTTTCTGTCGTAGATGTTTCTCTGACGGCGGGCTCTATGGCGCAGGGGCTGCGTGCTGGCCTTGCGCTGCCGCGTTCACACGTACCTGCTGTGTGGTCAGAGGGAGCGTCGCTCCTGACAACACGCCTGCCCTCAGCTGCAGGTTTGCTGATCAGTTCTCATCAGCAGATGAAAACTGAGTGCTATAAAGCAGTGTTATACAGAGAATTAAGATGCAGTTCCACAGAAAATATTTGTTGAGCCTCTTTAAAAAAAAAAAAAAAACCCACAGTGTTTGCTAATAACAGGGAACTATAGAGTATGTAGTGACAGGACAAAGGGTAATCGGTTTTAACTGAAAGAGGGAGATTGAGACTGGACATCAGGAAGAAATTCTTCCTGGAGAGGGTGGGGAGGCACTGGGACAGGTTGCCCAGAGAAGCTGTGGATGGCCCATCCCTGGAAGTGTCCAAGGCCAGGCTGGATGGGGCTTGGAGCAACCTGGTCTAGTGGAAGGTGCTTTAAGCCCCCTTCCCCCCAAACCGTTCTGTGACTCTATGAATATAGGACTATTAATTGTCATGCGCGTTATGTGCCTGTGTAAATTCAAAGAGCAAATGGAAGAGTTCATAAATGGAAGAGTTTTCATTTCAGTGAAGCAGCTTAGCAAACACAGTGTATCTGCTGGAATCTCTGCCTGAACTTCAGCGCCCTTTGAACTGGGCTTTACTCCACAAGACAAACAGAATTACATTCCTTGACAAAAGCCTGCTTTCCTGTACACAAGTAAAGCACCAAAATACTACACTTAAAAGTGTAACAAAACCATAAGACCGTTACGTAAGGAACTACGATGTCAATGAAACATGATTAATGAAGTAAAACAGTGGAAGGGACTGAGTGCACAGGAGCTCGGCTGTGAGTCTCAGCTGAGCCCCGTAGCTGGGAAGTGCACACGGTCACGGCACATTAGCTGATGACAAACAAAGCAGGGAGGTAGAAAGGGGATCCTGCTGCGGCTGACTGAAAGGATACTCCCCACAGCCCCAGCTTTACAGAGGCTTTAGAATAACCTGTGCGAGGCAGGAGTATCACACAGTGATAAATACCAGAGTAGCAAAATGCAGCTGCCATACCCGATGCCCAACTGAAAAGCTGCTAATAATTTGGGGAGAACTGTCGCTTCTTACGATGCGGGGTCAGGTCTGTCAGATTATAAATCAGCTCAGTTTATTACTCACGCTCAGAAACGGTGCTGGTTTGTTAAGCTCTAGACAGCGAGTTAAGTGCCATCACAACTAGCCTCCCCGCAAATGAGAGCAGCATTAAGGGCTGAATGCCGTGGCATCTGCTTTGCAGCTTTAGTCAGTGAAACAGCATCAGTGACAACAGCGTGCACATGAAAGCCTTCAATCTTAATAACGTCATTTTCCCTCTGTATTGTCTCCTTTGGTATTTGCACCAATTTCCAAATGCATAGGAATATGCTATTTTCAAAACCATGTGTTTATACATATATCTTACAACCCCAAAAAATGAATTAAATTAAAGAGAAGAAGCTGATATCACTGATCTCAGGAATATTCCTGGCATTGATAACAGATATGGGATGACTGGGAAAATAGCTCTCTGGAGTTTGGTTGTGCTGTAGTTCCTTAGTACTGTGTTGCATGGACTATATGGTTGTGTTTTCACTTCCCACTCCATACAGCCTTCGTCACCACATCTACCATTTCTGAGCATCAGCAGATGTTGGCCTTTGAAAACTTAATAGGGAAACTCAAATACCTTTTAAACGATGGTGACCTGAAAGGATGCATTGTTGACCTCTTTGTATTTTACGCTGGGGTGATTAGTGCAGTTCATGGATTACAAATGGAGAAAATTTTGTTTAACATTCCATAGGAAATACAAGAGTTTCTGCAAGTCTGTGCTTTATCCTTAATCTGCTGTGAAAGTCTTGGAATAACACATGGTAGAATTCGTTCAATTTCTTTGCCTACCTGGAAAGGATGAAGCATAAGCATCTCTTCATGAGCACAAGCAAATACCGATACTCTGCTTGGTTTTGTCATGTGTTTTTTCTCAAACAGCTCAGGGGGAAACAGCTCTGCTTGCACAGTGTTCTGAACATCTTTCCTCAAAGATAGAAACAGCAGAATTATCGTTAAACAAGGATAGAACCCATAAATTTATCCCGGTCTCTAAGAGAATTTAACAGAAGTTCAATTAACACATAAAACCAAACAAGATTAATTAGCTGTGGCTGCTTTAATGGATTCTGCATGATTTCTTCTTTTGTCGATGCTTATAGCACGTTTGTGTTCATATCAGCAGAGTTTTTCCCCATCTGGGGACAGGAAGCTGCTCTCAGGAGATACAGTTTGGGTTTTATTTTGCCTGGCAGCAAACACTAACGGGTGGATATTGGCTTTTGTGTGCTTCCAGCTTTTCCTAGTCTATCAGGAGGAAGGGGTTGGGCTGAGGGGTTAAGACGACTAAACTGCCAGCATACAAAGAAGATGCCCCTGCAAGACATGTTCATTTAACACTTAAGGCTACAGTGAAAGCAAACAAAGAAAAATAGAATATATTTACCTGTGTGCACGTATATGTATCATTCTCTATTCCTTTTCTACCTTGAAGGATCTTGTATTGAAGCAGCTCATTAAAGTTTGAACACAAAGAACGAGTGGTCATTAAGTAAACATCCTTTCTGATCATCTAGAAGGAAAAAAAAATCAGAGCTTTCCCATTAAGGTCATTTGTACCTGCTGTTGTCCATCAGTTGAATAATAGGTTCTCTGATCATTTCCAGTGTTCTTGGTTCCAATGCTGCCCCTTTCCGCATTTTTCAGCCATGTCTGGAATGATATTGGTGAAAGTGTTAGCAATTAATGAGTCCCAAAACCATTTCATAATTTTAAGCTTACATGCAGTATGTAAACATTCTGAAAACGACATTATTTTACTTGCCAAAATAATGATTGTACAATTTTACAGAGACCAGCGCATCAAAATGTTCATTATTGTGACCAAAGTTACTAATCCGTACATGTATGCCTTCAGAAAGTTGACTCTTCCAAACTGCAGCTTCTGTCTTTTTTCCTGTAAAGCATAACTCGACTAATTATGCTAAACAGTTTGTTAGGAAGGGTATAATTAGATACAGGATAGGATAGACATGATGTGCAAATAGCTGCGTGTGGGTGATTATCACCTTGAAGCCTGCTGGTGGGAGATGAGTCAGAGTGTAGAGACAGACCGGCACCCCAGCCCAAGATGCGATCCCCAGAACCAAATGGCATTTTCTCCTTTGTTCTCTGTGGTTTTGTTCCATACAGCAAACTGCAAATTAACATAATGGGGGTTTTTAACAATAACGAATGCAAAACAAAAACAAAAGCAAAAAAAAAAACCCTGAATGGGCACTCCTAGTTTATTATTTTCTTAACCTTGAAAGATCTAGCAGGTAGTTTTCTGGAACTGAAGTAGCACCAGGATAAACGTAGCTTTATTTGGTTTACTTACTTCTTAAGAAATTTTGATCTGGTAAATATATTTCTTGAAAGGTTTTGAGAGCAAATACTAGTGGATTTATTTTTCTTTTTTTTTTAACAATACAAAGTATTTTGGGCCTGATTTTGCCCCTTGCACTAACTGGGAAGTTCTCTCATTAAATTTACAGTCACAGGATCAACACCATTACAATGCCACGCTCTGGAATACAGTATATACCCCACACCCCCATATGTCAGTAGGATATAAACCTGCAGAACTAGGGTATACATTGCTTTTCTATTATTATTTGAGGTCACGTTTTACAGAGCGCGCTGTACTGTTGAGAGACCACTGAGATCTTTATCCCCTTAGAACACTTAAATATTGTCTTCAGACTATAAGTATTATTTTGGACATGCTAGCAAAATATGCTCATTTCAATTCAATTCTACCCAAATCAGACTTGTTAATAAATAATACTGTTAATCAGGCTCCTAGTCTGATATATGTGGCATCACACACTCATTTGAACACTGAAGCTGCAAGACATTTAACATTCCAAGTAAAAGATACAATCCACCTGGTAGGATTCATAACAAAGCCAGTTTTCCTCGGCATAACTGGGATTTCCCCCTTGAAGCTCAGAGAGAAGAGCACACATGCTGACCCCAGGGCTGAGCACAAGCCGTCTCTGCGGAGTGATGCCTAGGGCAGGGTCAGAAACAGCCAACACCAGTGGTTGGGAGTACTGAGAGGTTGTTGGAGTGGGATTTGGGGGAGCCTTTCATCCAGGTTTTGTTTCGCCAGATCCACCAATTTCAACAGATAAGAAGAGCCTCAGTCTAGCAGACATGGCCACTGACAGCTTCGTGTTCTCCCTCGTTCTTCATCCCACTTTACCCTCATCATCTTGGGCTAGCTAAAACCAGTGTATCACTCAAATAGTCCTCACAACGCTTTCTTGATTTGCTCTAATATAGGTGAACTTACTTAGTTCGCAGCCACCTTGTTTTAAACCTTGTTAATAAACATCCAGGGGATAGGACCCTATAGAAAATCAGGAATCAGCATTTCAGTAGGTACCCTGGTACCCCTGCAAAACACACTGCACTTGCCAATATGCAAGCTTAGCTGCAGTTAATCGAGGATGTGGATAGAGAGCAGACATGATCCACAGAGATATTTAAAAACCTAGTTATCTGTAAAGCTTGGGGAGAAATTGCTGGGACAAAATACACTTCTATATTTTCTCCTCTCCTCTTTTTCTTTCTGTCCCTTGGACCTGTAATCAGTCTGTTTCATGGAGCAGAAGGGAAGAACGAGGTTTCCAAATCAGCATTCTGCTTTTTCAAAAGAGATCTTGATTTATGGCTCTTCATCAGTTGTGAATTACTGTACAGTAATCCCAGGCAACCGGGCGATTTCAGCATCTTTGTAGTGAAAGAGCAGAACCAATCAAAATAAAAAGGAACAACCCGGCCAACTGTCAACATCATCATCCACTTTTTTTGTCACAGCAAAGCACCTAAATATTTCCTTCCAAAAATACCTGAATTCATTGTGCACTTGTGCAAATATTTTAATGGAAATACTAACAACTGAAGAACACTCCCTCACACCTCATTAGTTTGAAAATTAGTCAGTGGATTTTTCTCTGATATCTAAAGGTTTCCAGAACTGGATCACTGGAATTTTTTTTTTTTAAAAAACCTCTAAAAAGATCATTTTCTTTTACTCTAAGACAACAAGTTGACACTTAAAGGACTAATTGCATTTAAATTCTTCCAACAGTTATAAAAGCTGTTATGGCCGAGGAGCTGCCATAAAACAACCACATCTTCACATTTATGCAGAATTCTCCTTTCTTCAAAGGAACAGGTATGAAACTTCCTACATTGCTCCAAAAAGATTGCCTAACTTTGGCCACTTCTCTTAACTTGATAAAATAAAGGGGTGATTTAAAATAAACAAAAAACCCACCAAACCACTTTTCCAGCATTTCTTCTCTTTTGATGAGTTAGACTATGCAGTGTTATCAAAGTGCTGAAAGGTAGATTTTGTGTGAGGTGGGCTATCATGACTTCAAACTGACCTAACGAGACAGAAATGAGATAATGACGATAGCGCGATCTTTGCAGGAAGTGATGGAATATGATCCAATACAGACATGTCCAATTGTTTGGCCGTTACTAAATCTGACATCGATTTCTCTGAGCATTAATTTTTATTATTCCTAATTTTTAATCTAATATTAACACCTAAACCCACTCTCATACCTACAACTGCACTGTGCTCCGCAGACATCTGTATTTTAGAATCGGTGTTTACCCTCAGCTACTCAGGGTTTAAGGCAGGCAGCGGCAAGGCCAGTTTGCCATGACTGGAAACATGGACTTCTGCTAGGATTGTTACACTTACACTGACAATTTTAAATGCCTTTTTTTTGTCTTTTAAAATAAAAGTTGGAGGAAAGTTAAAAACCACCTTAATCAGAGTCTCTCACTAGGTTCCTTATTGTTAGTATAAATTACAGAGGTAATGATAGCCGTCAACACGAGGGCTCCCTGTCTGCCAGCAGTGAGCATTGGTTAAGACTTGCTGATTTACTATTAGCAGTTTTCAGCACATGCACTCTCTGTGCCTGGGTCAGCAGAAATGCTCTGGGAGGTGAAAACACCCCGGTCTGCCACAGAGCGCAGATGCCCAGGCAGCGACGTAGTCTTCCTCTGCTCCATCACCTGCACTCTTCCTCCCCAAGGAAGAGTAGCCCCTATCCATGGGAATACATTTTCATTTTGCTGCCAGCTCTGCGCTTGGTTGGAGCACGAAGCCAACCAAGTGGGCGTTCATGCCTGCCGACGTCAGGACAGGGTTGTTCCGTGTGCAGCTGTCTGGTTGGAATCAGGCTGAAACTATCCCTTCGTTTCCATTATTTCCCCAGTCTGAAACCATCATGTAGCCCATGGTGCAGACTGCAGTGCCAGGGAATATTTTAGACAGATTTATTTAATTTAATATCGTAGGTAATTCCAATATTGTATAGCCAAAAAAAGGATTGTGAGGAAAAAAAATGAAACAATTACACACGTGATAAATATATTGCAATGTTTCCCCTTACTTCATGAAAGTACAATTTTTTTTTCTCCCAACAGTTATTTTCTACATGTAATTGGCTTTGGAACAATAGTAACTAAAAATACAGACAGTTCCAATGCAAATTTCAAGTTTCATATCTGATTTTCTGCTCACTCTGTAGCTCACATACCTCTGCTCTTAAAGGTGCCTACAGCAGCTTCCCTTTTGAATAATACCCCTAAAATGTACCTTTGGAAACTCTTTTTCACATTTATGTAGCCTTGTTTGCCCAGAATAACTGTCACAGAATTCATTGGATTTCTATAGCATGTCATCTAGAACACCTACACCAAAATGCATTAATTCCTCTGGCAAATAATGACTTTAATTACAGAATACAGTGTCCATTCATGGAACTGTTCTGGAAAAGCCTGGTTTATCTAGTCAACTTCTCTATTAATAAAACCCTTGGTGGTAATCACCGAGAAGTATTTTCCAAGTTGCTATAAAAGAATAGCTAGCTGCTCCAGGAATCTTCAGAAGGTGACTCATCTGCTCCAATAGACTTGTGGGAATGACAGTCGACCTCCGTTGACCTGAACGTCTTACATACCTTTCTACATAAAGCATTTCAAGTCATCTCCATTAAAAAACAAAACCAAACAAGCAACAACAGCAAAAGAAATAACCCTAGAAAATTTCAAATATAAGAAGAAAAACCTTTATCGAGAAACCTGTAATCTTGGTGATAAAGCATTCCATAAATAAGGATATAAAACAACAGAATAATGAAAGCACGAAGTCCCCAGGAGCATTAACCGCATTACCAAGCAGCCCGGCAGCCAATCTCGGCTGACCCTGAAAAACCTCATCTAACTCTGACGTTGACCCTGCTATGAGCAAAGGATGGAAACGACCCCCAGAAGTGCCTTCTAAGAAAGTTATAGTGATCACCAATAACGAGTAATAATCAGTAGTCGTAATACTTAATTGGTAAACTTCAGGCACTGCAAATGTGCTTTTAATTATTTTGGATGTCCATTAAGAAACTCAGCTCAGAGTAATCTAATTTAAAGGGCCAGGGAATTTTTAATCATTTTGCCGTAAGTCACAACCTCCATTTTAAGTAAGTTTGCCAAAATGAGCACAGATCTACAGCATTTATAGGATTATTGAGAGATATGTAACATGGATTTTTCTGTCATACAACTAATGATTTTATTTGGACAAGACAAGAGATTACTTGGGGAAATCATCTTCAGAATAAGATGATGTATGAAATATTATTGATTATATGAATCAGATTATATAAAATATCTGATTTTCTATATAAGACTTAGATTATTAAATGTTCCAGAGGGTTAGTCCTTAGGACATTACAAAGCTTTGACTCTATGGCTTTTACTTCTGGTAATACCTAGGCCATTTCAATTGAAGACCGTCGTGCACGTGAATTTTTGAAGTAGGTGTGCTACACATTATTGAAGGACAGAAGCAGGATTTTGGAAGCTCAAGTCTGCAACATTACAGCTTTTCTGCAGCAACTCTGATGCTGCACAGTGGCTAAGAGAAAAAGGCTCAGGGAACAGCAGGACAGTGTAGTCAAAGATTGCTTTTCCTGGTTGAGCTTCTGATTTTTATACATATTCTCTAACGTCCAGTCACTTTAAAGTCTTTAGTTCAAACCTAAGTGGTCCTGCAACTACCAAAATTTTAACAGTGAATTAGCTGTGCAAATAGTTTGTGTGTGCTTGAAACTTTTCTACCATAACCAGTCAGTGTTTCAGGAGGAGGAGGGGGAGGAAGGCGGTGTCTCAGGGGCATGGAATTAGTGTCTTTCAGAGGCCTAGGGCTGTCATGCCACCTCAGCAAGTACGGCTTTGAGATGCATTTGTCATACACTGACTATTGCATTTGCACTTCCTATGTCTGTGAATTGGTGGATCTGACCAGTAGAGGCAGGTTATTTTTGATCAATACATAGGCTGTTTGAGAATCTACCAAACTCTTTCGTGTTCTCAAATGACAAGAAAAACAGCACACAAATGCACGAAGATGATGTAACGATGTGATTCTATCTCAGCTTGACTGGTTCAGGTGCAGACTCCCTGGCCGTAAATGGCACAGTGCAGTTCATCATCCTTCCCTTGGGTGGTTCTCTGTGTGGGAGGACTTGTGGGACAGCCATCCCACCCGGCCAATTTCCCTTCACCCTTGATAAATGGGTCAGGAAAGACTATGGAGGAAAATCGTGTCCTCCTTCCATATTGGATGTGAGAAGCCCCAGACTTTTTGTCGTGGCATCCCCGCAGGTCTTCTGCTAAGGCAGACAAAACAGTGGAACACACAGTTTTCAAAAAGACCTACAGGCCTAGTCCCTTAATGCTAAGTTGTGACAACTGCAGTTTACTCACTACCCAGCTGAGCTCCTTGTAGGCAGAAATGAAGAAACAGCTCTCTCCCCACTAGTATCAGCACTGTGTAGGCTGATGTGACCATTAAGGAAAATTCTGTTCAGCTCAGAAATGACAAAACTGCTGTGCTACTCACGGGAGATGATGATGAAAATGTAGTCCAAACCTGATATCCCAGCCTAGGCAGATGAAAACAGAGAAGATTATGACAGAAAAATAAGGAGACTAAATACCATTTCCCAGACCAGGCCCCAACAAAAACTTTCCTTCGCCCCCCCACAACCCTGTCTCTTTTATTTACACTCAGCTCCAACACCAAGCACCGTTCTGCTAAGGCTTATCACTCCTCACTGCCCCAAAGCACATTGACAAAGGAGAGGAAGCTCTAAAGAGACATAGCTAATTCTTCCGCTGAGAGACAATACACTTCTGCATGTAGGTAACATTTTATGTAGGGCCTTTAAGAAATGTAGGCAGTTACTGTTCTTACCCCCAAAGAAATCAAGCTATAAAATGGATCGGTAGAGTTGATAGGAAATAGATACAACACACAGAAGTGTGAGAGCAAAAGAAATGCCCCACTCTACCGGTAAATACGTATCTTCTGATAACAGAAATCAAATTCACTCAAAAGGCCCTAAACCAGGATGCTACGGTAAGATATGTGTCATTGGTAAGAAATCCGTATTTGTCTGATGTTGTCACTTTACCTCTACAGAGCAGATTTAAGAGACTATGTTCCTGTTGTGTTCCTGGTGTTAGAATCACATAGATTGGTCTAGGATATCTTCTCGTCAAGACAAAATATCTTTTAAACCACGGAAGATCAATCATTATGCACAGTATTTTATGTCCATTTGGTGTTTTGGGAATCATCAATTGCTTGTTTCCTTGTTCCATGTGGAGTCATGTACTGTTTGAGTGCAACCTAGACTAGTCCAGTGATGGATGTTTGTAATCTCTGTCTCTGTCCGTATGCTTGCCTGTTCAGACCAGTATCGCAGATGTAAATAACAAAACCTCATTTTTCCTGATGCATGCAGATCCTCCAAAGTTTGATAGGATATGGCCGAATATTTCTTCCCTTGAGGTTTCTAAACCAAACCAAGGTAGGATGCTGTCAAATTCCTAGTGGTCTAAAATTACTGAAATTGCTTTCAAGGAGTCCCACATGGTGGTAAAAGTAGTAACAATTCAAATCCAACTTCTGGTGCTAAGTAATGCCGTTCTGTCAGAAAACCATCATAAAACCAACCTTACCTGAAAAGTCTTCCAACAGCCAGGTTGTGCCCACCATCACCGCAAAAAGCCCGGGCACGCAGACACACAGGTGACAAGCACTGGCACGCAGAAAGCCCTCGGTAACGGGCGACTTGCTTAGGCAGCAGCCTGTGTTTGGCGTAACTTTTGAGATTCTTGAGTGAGAAAGGTTGTCGTTGTCTACATCAAACCCATTTTTAATGTCTTGTTTCCACTTTGTTTTCCCGAGGGAGCTGCGAGGCAGTCTGGCCTGTGACTTGCTTTGGCTGTTCAAAGGGCGTCCTTTCTGTGCTACAGTGCATACAGTTGGAGAATAAAATTAATGAAAAGGTGATCTAGAAAATAGCTACTAAACTGAACAAGATGTCTTGGGAATCTGTTGGGGAATCACACTGGAAGGACTGTAGTTAAATCCGTTGAGCACAATGACCAAATCAAAACATATGCACATATACGTATAAAATCTACCATGTTACATGCACAAATTTCCTAAGTGCCCATCAGAACAGAAAATAAGAGTTGATCTGTGCTGTCTGTACAGATTAGCATCGTACTTTAGTTTGCATTATTCACGTATATTTTAAATTAAATATCCCTGATGAAGTGATAGCATTCCAATAACTTCCATGTAGCCCATGTTATATTTTTCAAGCCTTTTCATGTGTTCCTTAAACAAACAAAAAAAACCCCAGACTGATCTCCTCTGCTCTCTGTAAGGATTAGCCTACATTATTCACAGGAATTTTAAATCGAAGCATTCCCAAAGAACTGATGCTTAGCATTTCTAACAGATTTTATAGCTTAATTACACTGCTTGTGATCTAAGTCTTCATTGCAAAATACATCTTGAACAGAACAAAATTATTCAGTGTTTCTTCCCCACAAATAAGAGTTTTAGCAAATTTAGTTTTGATGTTCTGAGGGAGCACAAAGCACAAAAACTTAAAAGCATTTCTATTCAGATTATGTGTTTGCAGCGTATTGTTACAGCGGTTAACAGTTACGGTACATGAAATACTTGAGTCAAGGATAGTGCACGAAGAAAATAATTACAGAAATCTGCCTATACCTATCATTATTTCATTGTGTTTTCTTTGTTTATGCTATCGGGCTAGAATAAATATGCACGTAAATTTAATTAAGCTCTTTGCAGACCACTCTGGTTACCATATAGTCGTTGGTCACGGACTGGGAGAAATCATCGCATGGCCTCTAACAAAACTGTGCTGATGTGAATTACACACTCTATCTTGGGAATTACAACTCAAACGATTCAAAAGTTGATAGTATATAACTCATTTTCCCTAACTTTCACCTTTTCCTTACAAAACAATATTTTTTTGTTAAGGTTAATTTAAAAATTAGAAAACAAAGTAGTTTATTTTTATCTTTTGATTTGTTCCTGTATGATACCTTTTCTAATTAACTGTTCATTTTATTACCTATCCAGTTGCTCCCAAATTAGCTATGTCAACTGTTTCTTCCGTTCAAGTTGCAAACCACAAGAGAGGTAGGAATTCTTGGATTCATACAGTGATTCCATGGTGCTCTGTGTTGTGAAAACATTGCACTGTATGAATCTGGAATATCTGTGAAGTGTACCCATCAGCTGACTGGTGAGGCGTCTTCATTGACAACAGGAGAAGCATTAAGGCACATAGACATAAGCCATACAAAGGAAATCATCAATGTGCTACTCGGGCGGTCGCTGCCAGCACATAAAGTGACATGGCATCTGGTTTTAAAGGAATTAAATGTATCAGTGTGACCGCTCGGATTGTTGCCTAGAAAGCACATGTTTGCTAGGGCCTTATTCTCCTCACTGATACGCATAACGTGTAAAAGAGGATTCATAAGCAGATTAGTTGAGGGCAAACAGTACATAAAACATCAATCGTCCATATCCTCGAGCAGCATCTGTAAATGCCATGGAGTGCAACGCATAGTTACGTCTTCTGATGCATCCAAGTGTGCCCTGCATCTTCACTGTACTGCAACAGTGTGCAAATCCGGAGTGTAGGTGTTACGTTTTGTACTGGTGTTTCAGTGTTTTATCAAAATAAGGGAATTATACGGGCACAGTGAAGGATGCCAGTATTCTCTCCGACTTCAAGGCAGCCTGTTTCATTTGCATATCTATCATTCACAGTCTGAGCCCTGAGATCATCTCATTGTTTTTCCTCATCAGTTTATCTGTACAGAGTATGTATAAAGGTGTTTTGTATTTCTGTAGCTATCGTGAATCTCTCATTATTCATGAAATACGTATTAACAAGGAATAGAGATATTAACAAATGTTTGAACTTAGATTGACCTGTTTGATGAGAGTGTGATAACGAGCCATCCTGTTTGTTAAGAAGCAGGTCATTTCTAAGGTTACAATGAGCTCCCCTTCCCCTGCCTTTTGTTAGTGTACGGAGGAGGAACACAGTTACTGGGAAATGGAAAAGAAAAACATACTTTAATGATTTCTGAATGCACTTTTCTCGAAATACTCTTTGTGCTTTTAATTAGAAAATGACACTGAGAGTGTCTCAGGCGTTACCTGTCAGAGGTTAAAAGTTACACTGTGTGTTACCACTGCTTCATGTGATGATGTTTCGTGTTTTATGGGTCAGGGCTGAAGCTTCAGGGAAACCTCGTCCCCACAGCACAGCAGTGTGTCATCCCAAAGATGTAAAGGCAGAGCATTATAATGGGGAAAAAAGTACTCAGTTTGTAGAAACAAAACAATTAAATGATCAGCCTCTTTATGAGGCTCCTTCAAAGGGTGATTTTATCATGTTTTCTACAACAGGATCCAAATTGTTGCAATAGAATCATTGTGTTGGAAATGGTCTTTAAGGCTCACAGAGTTGATCCTTCTGTGAGTTGGCAAGGGATCTGACAATTCCTGAATCATCCAAAGACAATTATCAAATCTAGCATGGCTATCTCTTCTCCCTTTTCCCTTCACATTAAACCTGTCTAGCTATCTTCACCTCTCCTCTGAGGTTTTATTTTCCAAAGCATTTACTCCTGCTGTTACCCAGCTTTGAACCGTCCGCAGTTTATCTGTGTCTTCTCTGACATGCAGCAGACCTGAAAGCAGCATTTTCTAGCCCTGTAAGCTCATGTCATTTCATTGGCGGTAAAACATTTCCAGCCTGATTTTGATACTTTTCCCTTGTCTCTTTCAGTGATTGCGTGACTTTGCTAGTGCATGACAGTGTTTGGGCTGCTGGCCAGACACGTGCCTGAAAACCTTTGGCTGCGCTCTGAGCATCCTAATAAGCAGGGTGGTTTTTGGTCTTGGTGCGCTGGTTAAGGGGAACCACATGAGAACCGGGAAAGGTCAGAGAGCATGGACAGGTTTCAGCTTCCCAGCTGGCCTGATGCCAAATGCAGTTCCACAGGTCATGTCTGACTGGTTTAGGGTAGCACCTCATGTAGCCATGGAGAAAATAATTCCATTTCAACCATACGAGGACCCTTAGTTTCTGAATAAACAGAGATAGATGTGAAAATGATTCACTGATCAGGCCAACAGCCATAAGCAAAAGAAGTTCATGTTATTGCACTAGCAGAACAGGGGGAGCAGGAGCAAAAATTAACAAAAAAATTATGTAATCTTTACTTGCCATGCCTTTTTTTTTTTTTTTTAATCAGATGTTGGGCTGGTTTTGAGTTAAACGGGTTTTTCTGTACCATGTAGCATTTACCAGCCCGATGATCAAGATCCCTAGAGCTTTCCTATATCTTAGTGTAGCTTAACTGTGAGACAAAGGCTTTCTTTCACCTCGCACGGTTGTTGCAAAGAGTGGTACCCACAGGAATGCAACCAAGTCCAAGAACTGGTCTCATTTTTTACCTTTAATATTGGTGAGCCACATCTGACCTTGGGTAGTCCTTCTGCATATGGTTAGGAGCATGGGCATACATCAAACCAAGTTCCTTGTAGTTTTTAGATGTTTCTTCAAATCACAACCTGGAGCAAGCCTCGTTACACAGTGAATTTCTTCATGTGCAGCTTTGTTTCTCCTGCTTCTGTAGTGGCTAAGTATGTGTAGTAGTAATACGACTGAAGGTCATGTCACAGGTCCAGAGTGGAAGTGGCAGTCATTCATTCACAGAATATTCTCCATTTCTTCCTGTTACTTTAAACACACAAGATGATGTACCCTAGTCAGATACGTTGGCACTTCGTTGTAGTCCACGTAGTTTGAAACATAAAAGTGTAATATTCTGCTGCCTGTAACGGATTTGAAAAATGAGATAAATTGTTTCCTCCGAGTCACCTACAGTATGATTATGTTTGGCCACAGGTCGGACAAACATACGCTACGGTATCGTCTCACCAAAACCAATCGTCTTATGGCAGCAGGAGACAGGTCCTCTGTCAGACAGAGAGGCTAAGACAGCTCTGCTGCTGGATCCGGGATTCAGAAGGGTCAGACTGCGTATCCCTAACCAGTCTGTCTTATTTTAAAAACCAAACACATACAAACTTACAGTCGTAACATCTTTTCCTGTGACTCCTGTGTGCTAGTGCAAACGTGGGGATCTGTTGCCTCTGCCTCACACCATCAGTTTTCCCTCAAACGAGATGGATAGACCAAGGCAGAAATGCTGCTCGGTGGCTGCTGAGATGTGGGATCGCACTGACCAGCTGCACGAGACAACATGCATTAACACTTTCTTCCCTCTGCCTCAATTATGTCAAGTGGTGACATACCAAGACTGATAAAGGACATGTTAGACTGTACTCCAGCAGTTACAGGCATCAAAAGTATCAGATTGGCGTGAACCACAAAACACTGGGGTAGCAGTGTAACATGAAAGAGGCCAAGAATGCCTGTATGTTAACTGCGTGTGTATACGTAAATTGAATTGTTCCCTGGCAGCAGAAAGGCAGCTCTCAAGACTGAAACATATGTTGTGCTAAGTGTTCTACAGTGTAAGGAAAGATGTGATCTATTTACAGTCCCCTACATCAGACAACGGCCAAAGATGTATTAGGTGTGCATAACATAAACGTGTACCGGTACTGCTGTTTCTTTACAGAAGTGAAGACGGGCACAAATACTGTATCTGACACCCTGTGCCAACAGTCAGTGGGCTCAGGAGGTGCCCCACCATCCACAGCAGCGTGCCACAGGAAAGGCAGCACAGGGAACTTGGCCCCTGTCATGTCTGGAAACATTTTACACCCTCTGCTACAGCTTTACCTAATTACAGGCTAAGTTAACTTCCAAGACCTCGAAGCCCTTCCAAGTCACTGCATCCAGTATTCCATTACTGCAGGAAACATACTGCAGTCTCTTTCACCAGCTAATAAACTACATCTGAAAGCATCAGGGTTTTGCTACAAATTGGAAGTGTTTGAGAACTTCAGTGCCCTAATGGTTAGGTGCCATCTCCTAATTTCCAGCTGGAATTTCTCAATGGCCAGTTAACACCCATTTGTCCCTGTGCCAGCGTTGTCCATTAGCGCAGATACTCAGGGTGGCAGAAGGTTCTCTCCTTGATGTATTTATAGCCCTGTGATACCCCATCTTCAGTTTCCTAGGCTAAATAAGCCAAATTATCCTAGTCTTCACTTTTTAAATAGGCTCTCTACTTCTCTGATCATCCTAATAACCTTTCCTGCATTCATCCTGGGCTCACGATCTCAGAGTTGAGCGATTAGACCTGCACAAGCTTTCTACACAAAACGTAGCTGTGCCTTCTATAGCAATACCGATACGTTTCTAATTCCTACTTCTTTCCTGTAAAACCAAGCATTGCTTGTGATCAAAGACTAAAAGGCACTAGCATCCTACGTTTAATGATGGGGTTTTTTAAAGCGGTTGTCATGCCAGCTGCATTTCAGACGGCTGCAGCCAGCATGCTTTTTGTTCAGTACACAGCTCAGGATTTGCATGATGCATCAGTTCTTGATTAATTTTCTGGCCCAACTGTTTTTCATCTTGAATGTGTTAATGTTTCCCTCAGAAGTACAGTAGAAGGAGCTCTTAAGTAATACCTCACTTTTCTTCTCTGTGGACGGTGTTAGGAGGTGCTGGTCAAAACTGTCAAACGACAGATTTGTTTGGTCTTGAAACAAAACAGCCTGGTCCCAAGGTGCCTAGCGGTGACGGTACCCCAGGTTCAGTAGTACTTTTGAACACTCCCCAACTATGTCAGAAGAAAGCTTATATTTTACTTGGAGTTGTGGATGATGAAGTTTGACAACTTTGTTCACCGTATTTAAGGTTTTAAACACGAGGAAGTTTTTCCCGAGTCTTACACTCATCTCAAATGTGCAAAAAGATGTGCATTTCTACCAGCAGAAACTGAGCCTCCACTACCCCTGAAAGGTTTACAACTGCAAATGCTTCAGTTCCATCAGGTCTGCCAACAACAGCCAACCTTCGATGTCATGCCATGGCCGTCGGTTCACACTAACCTGCCTGACCCCAACCTCACCTCCATTGCAGATAAACATCTGCTGTTGTCCGTGTTACATTGATTAACGTGTGCGTGCCATTCATTCATACTTCTGTTCATGGTTCATTTTTACTGAGCATGTAATGTGCTATTACTCTGCTGCTGTATACAGTTGGTATACATTTCTGTTCTTCCTTGAAAGACTGCGAATGCTTCGGGCACTCCAACCGGTGCAGTTACATCGAGCTGCTCAATACGGTCATTTGCGTGAGCTGTAAGCACAACACTAGAGGTCAGCACTGTGAGTTATGCAGGCTGGGCTACTTCAGAAATGCTTCTGCAGAGCTGGACGATGAAAATGTGTGCATAGGTCAGTCCCGGGATAACTGCGGCTTTCCTTCGGTGCCTTTGCAGCTACTGGCAGCTGCTTACTTGCCAGTTGAGCCAGAATGAGCTTTTTCAATGGATGAGAACATCTGTGTAGACTTTTCACCTCGTTTCCATTGCCCCTGTAGCCCCAAGAAGGTATTTTAAGTCTGTATAGGACGATGAACCTTCCTGCCTAAGGGTCCTGGGAGGACTTTCCCCGCAGCCCCCAAGAAACTGATGGAGCTGCCCTTCCAGGGATCGGAGGCACGCTGGCATTGCGCAAGTGCAAATTGAAGGGCTGAGTCAAAAATACCCATTCCCAGTCTAACTTTGGGAATTATTAGTACAGACTCTTGAATACTTGCCTGGAGACCCACAAAAGTTGCCAGCTTCATCAACAGGACATGGGGAGCAGTGTTTGTTAACCCCTTTTATTCACTTAAATTTCATAAAAAAGCATGTTGCAGCAAATTCTGCTCCCTGGAACTGGGCTGTAAATGCAGTGTTACCTCCCCTCTCCTACGAGGAGAACCTGGAATTACGCCCATGTGGTAAGGAGCCAAATTGGCCACATCAGTCTGACATAATGTCAACTGAGTAAAGGGAAATTCCTAGGTGGAAAGAGGGTTTTAGACCTGGCATCTGCTAGAAATACCCAAAATGCAGAAATAAAGAAAACATCAAAATACAATAAGAAAAGCACGTTAGGAAAAAATGTAAGATCTTTAGAAGAACATGCATCGTTCTCATGTCACCACAGACAGAATATAGCACAAGTTTGGACACTTTAGGTGAAGACTGAACGTAGTCGATGAAGGAAGCCTCGTACGACAGCCAGTAGCTAACAGGTAGCCCCAAAAGGTGCTGTTCTAATAACAGAGGTGGAGAATTCCATCATAAAAAGTTAACATAGTGTTTCGTACAGACATAAGCGTCAGTAAAATCTTTTCATTGTGATTTTCATTCTGTTTTCCTGCAAGCACAAAGAAACAGTAGCTATATTTTCTTGCCAAAATAGACTACGGGTGAATAAACTATATTTTAATATTCTTTATATTCCATTACTGAGACTGAAGCCAGAAACTACCTAGGTTGCAATTACTTCTTTCACTCTGCAGCTTGCCAGATTTACATTTTCTTTCGTGGCAAACACCCGGATCCATCCACGCACTGCATTGCACGTGTCCTTTTAACTTTGCTTGGCAACACATTCAGAAAGTGCATGATCTCCTGTGACATCAATTAGTCTGAGCTAATAAGAACTTTAGTAGGCCAGTCATGATTTCGTATGACTGTGCTGAGGAGATTAATCCAATCAAACGTTCTTGGAAAAAAACCCACCGTCCCTCATATCTCTGTCTGATGTATTTGATGGACATCACTGCTATGACATCAGGACTGTGTAATTTCAACGCCTAAACAGGCCTAATGAATATGATTTGGGGTTTTTCATCAGCTCGTTCAGTCAGTTGTTTGCCCATGTACACTGACAAAGAACCAGGAGTTAAAAATAAGCAAATTTTCAATGAATTGGCAAGTGATGTATTTAGAATGTCTTAGTAAAACAACTGGGCGTGTCAAAATTGCCCAGACACCACAGAAATAAAACTATAACCCTTTCATTTAACAAGAGTCTTCGGGGGGCCCCACAAGGTGATGCATTTGCTGACTTTCCCACCTTATGCAAGCAGAATTCTCCTGGGCTCCCATGAGAATTGTCCCATGTGGGATGACTACAGGATCAATCCCAGGTTTGCAATATAATTGGTTTTAAATAAATAATATTCTTGTTGGACTAAGACACTCTTCAGGATCACAGTGATCATACTGCATTCAAAATACATGTACCCCAGCCAACTTCAGACGACTTTCATACTGTCTCTTGCTTAAAGCCAGGGAAGTGAAGCAGATACCCAAGCTCTTTCAGAAAACAGTTATGTTTGTGCTTCAAGTGTTTTCCTGAACCAGGGCTAAGATTTAATTGGGCAAAACGCATTTTCACCTCTGAGAGAGTTGATGGATTCACCATCTTTCTAGGTCAAGCACAAAGAGTCTTGCTCTATTGGAAACGCTCATTTCTCTTTTCTGTGAGTTTAAAAGCAGTGGTTTGGGTTTTAAGTATGAGTGGATTGTTGGCGTGAACATTTTAATAAGCAGATTTCCAGTGACATGTGCAAGTCTGACTCCCGTATGAAAGTCATTTTTCCAGGCTAATTCTTTTCATCTGCAGCCATATATGTATAAAAGTTAAAAAATGTTTGGCTAAGCTAGTTTAATGGCAGTTAACAGGGCTTTGGCTCTGATTGATCAAAACTACTTACAGTTTTCGTAAATTTATATGGTAAGTACATGGATAACAAATCTATGAATCTTAGCCGATGCTAACTAAATGGAGAAAAGGTAAAATGTTTCATTTTTAAAACTGACAAGTTACAAAGACTTGAAATGCTGAGAAGGTTTTTACCAGTGAACCAAAAGCAACGCATTATGCAGTGGGCTTCAATCTAATTTCATTATGCCCTTAATTTCTTTAGAAGCAAATAAATTTCATTTCCTAAAATGAAATATCAAAAAATTGTGGATTTGTGAGTTAACTGCCAAATTACCTCATATGGGCAACTACAGTCTCTAAATAAATCAAGGTGTTCTAAAGCTGAAAATCATTCACTTGACATGCTTGCAGTGCAAAAGGATTTAACAATTTGACTTTCTAGAAGGTCTTGACAGAGTCCTAAGAACTCGGTGTCAGTGAACGCACAGGCTCAAGCATGGGTAGCATGGAAACCACCAAGTAGACCCAGAGTAATGAAACTTTCCCTTTGCCTTACAACATAAATACTGGAATGACGACGATCATCACGCCTCTGAGAAAGCCAACCTCGCCGTCACTTAGGCTTAAGCTTCATTTAACACCTGTGAGGCCTTTAGATCCCCTCATGCTCTGTGGTTAAGTCAGCCCTGAGGGTGGCCCCATAGCCACTGTCAACCCAGACAGCTAAGCAGGAAGCCTGCAAGCTTCAGCCCATTTTCCCAACCTTCTTTTTTACCTGCTGTGTTTTGTTGGCAGCATCACGCTGATGCGGTGAATCGCCATGAACAGATGACTCTTACTGTCATCTTCCCATTCTTCAAACAGTCACCAGATGGAGGTTAGGAGAAAAATTCCTTCCCAGTTCAGATCTGCAGGGTGTTTTTCCCCCCACCCTGGAACCTAACGTGCAGTCTGTTTATTAGGATGATCTGGGAATGTTAATTACATGTTATTTAATACCTTGCTGTTGTAGGGGCATTGGAGATTCTGTCTCCCTGTGGCACACTGGAATTGTGGTTTTGAGCTTTTTAATGTCTGAAGTATTCAGCAGCTCTTGGGAAGTGTGCCACAGCCTGTGGCACTGTTGGACGCTGGGCCTGGATGTTCGGTGCACCTCTGTAGGTTACATATCCGTGGTATCAGTTGTGCATTGGGAAAGGCGGAGGCTAGATTCAGTTACACAGAATCATACACAGAATCACTGAGGTTGGAAAAGCCCTCTAAGATCATCCGGTCCAACCACAACCCAACACTACGGTACCCACCAGACCCTGTCTTCAAGCGCCACGTCTACACACTCCTCGAACATCTCCAGGGATGGTGACTCCACCACATCCCTGGGCAGCCCGTTCCAATGCCTGATCTCTCTTTCAATGAGGAAGTTTTCCCTAATATCTCATCTAAACCTCCCCTGATGCAACTTGAGGCCATTTCCTCTTGTCCTGTCACCAGTTCCTCACAACAGACTGGCACCTGCCTGCCCAAAGCCTCCTTTCAGGGAGCTGCAGAGAGCGACCAGGTCTCCCCTCAGCCCCCTCTTCTTCGGGCTAAACACCCCCAGCTCCCTCAGCCGCTCCTCATCAGACTTGTTCTCCAGACCCTTCACAACAGCAGATCTCCTGCTTTTGTAAAAGGGCCCGGCTTAAGGGATTTTTCCACTATCTGCTTTCCCCTAAACAGCACAGTATGGGCCTGGCACTTCTTAGGTATTGCTGTGATAGAGCTCAGTAGGAAAGCTTTCACTGACTCAGGGTCACGTTCCTGTTCTCTGGAAGATACAACATTCTCTATCCGTAACAGTTGATACCATAAGCTGTACATTTCGTTCACAAACACTTGTTTAAATCACCGTAATTCCATTATGTCCAACTAAGCTATTTTAATGTACAAGACTCAGGCCCTCTATTTCTAGTGTAATTCCAAGCTTTTTGTCTTTCAAGGATTTTTATAAACACTCTCCAAGCACAGTACTTCCTGCACTCAATGTGTATCTCAGTTCTGTGCCTGTTTACATAAACATTTCATACATCCCATTAACATCAGAACTGCCAGCTTTCAAATGGCACTCGCTGCGCTGTACTTCTGCTCAGCCTTGCACATTATTTTTGGCGTGTCTCTCTTCAACTTCATTAATGAATGTTGCTAGCTAATTGACCCTATTATTATCGTGGAACTCTCTTTGCCAAAGGTAACTATTCTTTTTCAGCACGCCAAATGTTCCGAGTGCCATCTGTAATTTAGAGCTAATACACACTGAGACAACAGATGACAAAAGTCTTCCTGATAATTTTTTTCCCATTACAGTTTTTCCACTGAATTTGGTTTTTTGTATTTTACTCCTAGTTCAACTCCATTTTGTCATCTCCAGTGTCACTGAGGTTTAACCTAGTGCTGGGGAACAATTGATAAGGTAGTCACCAGGGTGGCCCCGGTTCACAGACATAGAAAGGCAGACTCCCAGCAGGCTGCTCACATTTCGGAATCAATTTGTGTACCTTTTGCCTGCAATAGCAGCGGAGATCAGATGCTGCCAAAGCGTGCCTGTGGTCTCAGTTGACAGTGGAGTTACTCTGGGTCTACATGGGTCTTCACACAAATAAGATACAGCCCTTCATTTTAAAATACAATGTAATAATAAACTAAGGAGTGCCAAAAATGAGCTCTGGTAGCTACTGTCCTGCCTTTGTTCAGCTAGCGGAAAGCTGAACGTGGCTATTGTCGTCACGTCAAAGAAAAGGGCTGTGAATGAACCACACGGTGAGTGTTGTGGGAGGAAATGGGTTACCCAAG
Organism: Eurypyga helias; assembly: GCF_000690775.1. NCBI lineage: Eukaryota > Metazoa > Chordata > Aves > Eurypygiformes > Eurypygidae > Eurypyga > Eurypyga helias. The sequence continues at coordinate 27,000 of NW_010252214.1, forward strand.
TCGTTCTTTAATTAGGTGAATGCGTGGAAAATATATGGCAGGGAATGAGCCTCATTGCATTTTCCATCTGCCCACTGGGAGGTGAGAGAAATGAAAATGGCAGCGTAAAGCCAGTTCTGATAAGTTTTGCATTACGTTACTGCTCACCTCAAGCTTTTCATTGTGGAATACGTAAGAGGTTTATTAACGTCACTGATAAATGCAATCTCATGAAGTTAATGGCAAACAGCCACATAAATTATTATACTGCTCAAAACTATAAAGGAAGACTATCTTGGAAATCAGTAAAGTGCATTTATATAGCCTTGCAAAGACATTCAGCACTTCTGAAAACATTGAGTAATACAGATAAGCCTGTTTTAATAATGCGAGACATTTCAGCCTGATGGCACACTGATATATCCATGCTATGCAAAGCTTTCCTAATGTTCATTAAATTGTCCAAAATACTCTTACCAAAAGAGAATCTGTTGCAATCACTTCTCCTCAAAGACCATGGTATCCTCTGCCGTTATATCTGTTCTGTTCCCTTTTTCTCTTCACATCATAAAATGTCTCATCCTGAAATGACATTCGCAAACAAATAAATGGGACCTACAGTAGTTATATTCATTACTCCAGATATCCTTAATAGACAGTCTTCCTTTACCTGTAGCACTGGAAATGCACCCTTTATTGATTTGAATGAATTTTCACCGTCTGTAGACCTGAATCCAGTGTGTATGTGTTGTCTTGTTTCTGCAGACTGTTATTGTAACCCTTTTGGTTCAGTCCATGATCGCTGTAATGACAGAGGATTTTGTGAGTGTAAGGAGGGAACATCAGGGCCTAAATGTGATAAATGTCTGCCGGGATATATCTGGCACAGCTTGGGCTGTCAACGTAAGTAACTCTGAGAGTCGCCCCTCTCCTGCAGCTTTGCTGCCTCTGCGTCTGTGTACTGTCACGTGCAGCTACTTCAGAGCAGAAAATGAGCAAAATGCTCTAGGAGCTGTAAGGATGTCATACTGCCCAACCTTTTCAAAGAATCCCAGGCAAGGGCAGTAAATTGACTGTGCCATCCATTTATTTCAACATGCTTTCAGCATCCTCTCCCCTTCTCCTGCTAACGCCTGGAGGAGCTCCCACTGAAACATGCAAATATGCGTGTCTTGCCAACTGTGAAATAACTTTTGTTTACTAAAACACCAGCATACCAACTCCAAATTTGAAATTCGTACTAAAAGACAGAAGGTGATTTCTCTGCATGTTCACTTTTTTCTGTACTGGACTTAACTGCTTGACTAACTGTGCTTTCATACCTTAAAACCATGTCCCTAGACAACAGAACTGTAAAACACTGCTCGTTACCTGCTGTAATTAGTGAAAACTAGACAAAAGCTAAAAGTAAAAAATAAATAATGAAGGCCTACCTAACATCCTTAAAAACAAGAGCTGAACTTTGGGTAAATATTGCTGGGGCAGATGTTGTTTCAATGCTTTTTCTGGTTAGCAGGTCTGGTAAACATGCGAGCGGAAATACCGCATCAGTATAGAGAGGAGTAGGATTTTACTGCAAATTTCTTTTGTAGCAAATTCTTAAGATTTATTCTTCATAACGCTTTTGATCATCCACTTGCAGAAACTCTGGAGAGTCCCCTCCTGTTTTTCTTCCTCTTTTTCTCCCTGCCTCTCTGCATTCTTACACACACACATGAAAGAGATCTCTACAAGCGCTTGCTTTTGATTTTTAAGACTGAGAAACACAAGACAGAATGTAATTATTGACACCAATTAGCCAAATACTATAAAATCAGCCATATAGCCACACAAATGCTCTAAACTGGCTAAAATAAGTGCAAATCTTAATGTCTTAAATCCTTAAAAATACATATATTTATAAAAACAATGAAGCTAGAGATTACTGCGGCCTCTCCAGGTGATGAGTACCTCTGAAGTAGAACATCTGGGCTTGTGACAACTCAGCTAATATATCTGGAAAGAAAACCAATAAATAGAGAATTTCAGGACAGATTGTGATAATCAAGCCTTTAGCATTACAGATAGTGTATGAAGAGAAAGGAAGTTTGCATGGGCAACGCAGTTAGGTGTTAGCCCAGAAAACTGGGACTTCCTCAGCTTCTGCCAGCAGGCTCCTGTTCACATTCCGCAGCTTATTTACACCACGTGGTTTTCCCGTGAGGTTACAACTGTATTCTCGTCGTCTGGATGCGTGCGCTTGGGTTCTGAGTCACAAAAGTATCGAGCCCTTCTGGTTGAAGCAGAAGGCAGGTGAAGTGGTGATTCAAATCTCGGAGTTCTCTATGATGAATATTTTGAAAGATCAGGTCCCAGGTGTCTCAAAATAAAGCACTCGGAGATCACAGCGTCTCCCTCGGCCTTGCACCGCTGGTGGAGGAGGAGGTGGTCACCACCCCTGCACCTCACCCGAGGTCCTGGCAAGATAAGCATTAGAGTTTGTGAAGGCTTGAGACTCTGTAGTGACAGGAACCGCGGCGGGAGGGGAAGAAAAGGGAATCAATACGAATCTCTGCGGTCGAATCGGAGTAAAGCGCAGTAAGCACCATGCCCGCTCGGTGGGTCTAAAGCAGGTATTAGGGAGCCGAGATATTGAGCAGGTCCGGCGGTCTGTGAAGTGAATTTTACAGTCATATAATTAGTATCATAATACCTTTACCAGCTTGTCAAACTACTTGTTTATTAAACGCAGAATTTCCTACATTTTCAGGTTTGGACATGATAACCCTAATAATGTTCTTTTAATGAGGATTTTTTGAGGCCAACATATAATTAGCCTGATTTTAGCTGAATCAGAGTATTTGTAAAAGCTTTCGACAGATTCTGGAAACGCAAGCTAGTGCCTTTATATTTGCTGACAAAGCTAATCAAATTTCCCTCGCTGTGTTGTAATTTTCTGAACAAATTTCAGTCTGATTGTGTAACTGGTAGATACTCTCCAAGCTTGACCAAATTATCTAATCAAGTTCCGAAGAAAAACAACTAGATGCAGTTGTCAGTTTTGTGGAACAGACATCAAATTGCCATGATTTACCGAGCACACGCTCATTTGAATCTCATTTCAAGTCTTTGCATGGAGGAACGAATTTCCAATTCGGTTTTGTAGTGTGGCTCAAAAAGATGATGCGTCTGGACACGCCGCGTGTGGTTTTGGTCTCTCTCCCGGCGCCTGCGCTGTACGCAAAGGTGGATACGCACACGCTCGACAGACCAGTACATGTGTGTTTACCTCTTGTTACACGTAGCCTGTCAGCATTATCAACAAAATCTATTCTTACGGAGCTTTGTTGCTAAAAATCATTGACCGAGGGCAAACAGAGGCTTGACCTATAAATAAATCGGTCTGTACCACAGCTAGTTTAATTACTTGTGTATTCGTAATTGGAGCAGGCTCAGTTTCATATGTTAGCAGTCCTGTTTGGGGAAAGCCAGCGCTACAGCCTTGTGGTGTTTTCTACAGCTACATCATTCATAAGCTACTGTCCGGAGTCTAACTTGGGCCACACGCGAGCCAAAGACACAGCAGCTATTATCCTCAGAAGCACTCGTTTGCTGGTTTCAGCTAAAACCTTTGAGGATCTCGGCAGAGCACTCATCAGAGGCTCTGCATACGGAAGTCAGGTGCAATTTTAAACTTTGCCTCCCGGATAAAAAGCACGGTGATAACAGCTGTTATCTCACTGAATTCAGGGCTTCTGCCGCAGAGGCACAGCGGCCAGCGGGGTCTGGTTGGTACAGGAAGGGTTGCTGCCCTCGGAAGAAGGGGCACAATAGATGCGACCGTGCCTTGGCTACTTCCAAGCACTGCCCCGGCACCATCCGTGCCGCCGGTGTTGGCGTGCTGGAAGCTGCCTCCCTCCCAGCCTCCGACAACGCTTTGCTCACCAGCATGGCTACGTAGATCAAAGCACAGGGCACGAATTAAGAACAGAACAGGCTGGCCCTGAACTCCTTTTAGAATTCCAGAAACATGAGAAAATACATGGCTATATTTCAGTTTTCTGTTTTATAGAAATTAAACTATTTCCTTTAAAAATGAACATAAAACCAGAAGAAAGAGGTGCAAGCCTGGCGAGAAATTTGACCAGGAACTACAGCTGGTTTGGGTTTAAGGTGAACATGGTGCGTTGTGATACGAGGAACCTGTAACAAAAGGCAGAAATATTTACATCCAAAAAAACTGAGTTTGAAAAAGACAGATGAAGGCAAAATATGAAGCAGGAGCATTCATTTGATTTTTTAAGAGCTCATCATTCTTCATCTTTTCTCTTTCTTGGCCACGACATTTCAGGTCACTAAATTCTGTTGCATACATCCAGAAGCATTTAAAAATAACGCCTTTTAATTTCACGCAGACAACAACTGATTCCAAAACCAGCTGCATGTTTAACCAGCCACAAAGCGACTCTTTTGCCAGTCTCAGTTCACCAGCACAGCTCAGATTTTCAGGAGGCGCGATACCCCGCAGGGGAGAAGGTGAGGGAAGGTCCAGTGATTAATATTATTCGCTATGGCCCTTCATATAGTCCATGAGCAAATGAAGACATCGAGCCTGCAGCCCCACAAAGGCCCAGAGCGAGTACAAGGGTTACGAGTAGCTTGCAGCCGAGTTAAATTCGGTGCCTTATTTATTGCGAGTCACGGGTTTAAGTCATCTTGGTTCAATGGTGTGCATCTTAAACAATTAGCGAGTGAGTTTTCAGCGAGGCCTTACATCAAGCTCTGGATACCTTACTTTATTTTGCCCTTTCTCGTTCATTTTAAATAGTTTTTATTAAAGCAGGCAAAGGATTTGACTCTTATCTCCAGTGCTCAAACTGCGCTCAGTGCTTGTGTCTGCCTTCCAGTCTGAACTGGTACGACTGCAGCCTGGTAGATAATTCATATTCTGTCACAGTGTGCATTCAACTCATTATACGATTATTTAAATAGGAGCTGGTTTTTGTGCATTTTATCATGGGTTACAAATGTTCGAAACCGAGGCATTTGATCAAAATCATCATGCAGATTGAATTGCCAATGAAAATCAAACCAGAATTGTAACCCTGGAACATATATTTGCTTTTGGAAGTTTTTGTTTACAGTTCAGCAAGAAAAGATATGTTATCATCCATTTCTTAAAAAAAAAATTAATCTTTCTTGACAAAATACATCAATGCACTTCTTTCCAGACAGATTAAATACATAAATGTAATTGTCTCCCCCACTGAAGGTTAGTGATCTCTCACGGATGTTTGTACACAGATGTATCCTGCGAGTCCTTCCATACCTACACGTTCAGCCTGTGCCTGGGGAATGAGATACAGATACCGGGAAGAAATTCTTCCTGTAGAGGGTGGGGAGGCACTGGGACAGGTTGCCCAGAGAAGCTGTGGATGCCCCATCCCTGCAAGTGTCCAAGGCCAGGCTGGATGAGGCTTTGGGGACACTGGGCTTACGGTCCCTGGGTGGGCTTTAAGGTCTCTTCCAGCCCAAAATGTTCTGTGGTTCCATGAACTATACTCTGTAAAAAGAAACAAATTCAGAACCAGGGTGCCCTACCTTCCAGTTCACCTCTGTGACTGCCAGCGTAGGGAGTCACAGACAACCCATCTCTATCTTTTTGTGTCTTCTTACAGTTTTAAATCTTTCAGCTGGCCAGGATACGGTGGGATCTGCCCTCTGCACAGGGTTGTGCTTCCAGTTCTGCTGTGTTTAGGTGCCAGGACTGGCACTAGTAACTGCACTGCCGTAACTCGCAGTAAACCAGAAAGGATTTATTGAAAAGGATAAAGTTCTGATGGGGCTGAACCTTGGTGTCCCCTGGGAAAAATCTGCCCCCCTGGTCTTTATACTTGAAATACTGGTCTCACAATACCTGTCCTACTGATTGTTACGCAGACTGAAGGGGTTATGGGTGTATAGGGGCGTGGATGTAAGAGGAACAGACTTTGCTTTAAATGGCTCCAAATTTAAATCCAGAATAATTCTCCTTACATCAGTCCAGAATGTGGTTTACAGATGTCAGACAGGCAAGGCAGGATTACAAACAAAATCACAGCGTCGTCAGACCTGGGTCTTAGGTGATGCAAAACACTGATTCCGCTCACCTCGGGGAAGCTTGCTGATGACTTACACATACAATGCCACACTGATACCCTGTGTCTTCTAAACCTGAGGAAAGACCACGTGAATGTGCATATTAACGCTTTCATTCCAAAATACACAACCCGCAGGATAACCACACAGATACGAGGAGACGTAGGAAATTGTTCACCCAAGTGTGGATGTCATGGAACGGTAGTTTTTAATGAGGTACCGGATTTGAAGGAGAAAAAGAATGTGGATATCTCTCTGGGGAGAGGATATTGGAGTCAGAATAAAGATGTCAGAACACAAACGCTCTATTTCACAAAAATTATTAAGAGAAGCACCTTTCCTCTCTGAAGATCACAGAGAAGAGGTGAAAACGTACGGTGCTCTCTCCGTATAGTTATTACACAGATCTACCCGGGCTGGGGATTGAGTCGCAAGCTGCTTTTGGTACTGCTGCCTACAGGATGTGTGGAATATTGTGGAAGTTGAGGAACCTGCAGGAGGAATAGTCAGAGGGGCGCTGGTGAGAGGCCAAGGACGTTATCCCAGCGTCTCTGCGCTGGGAGAAGGGCTTCAGTGAACGGGATGGGGTTTGTGAATCGCGTAATGCTTGGGTGTGGGGAAGCTGAAGAAAACACCAGGTCATAAATCAACCAGAGAATGGGGCACAGGAAAAAGTGCTCGTTAGCATAGTTTAACATCATACCAAGAGGCACCGGGCTCTTAACAGACTGCAGCTCTTGGGGAGATTTACTTGGGTAACCTGGTGATCAGACTTGCTTTCTCCTACGTGAAAAGAAACGGCTCGGTAGCAGCATTTATACATCTGGCCTTTAATAGAACCATTTTTCCCCAGCAAGGTGAAGGATGGGATTGGAGCAAAGAGCTTGTTCCCCTCTTGATCTTCCCAGGTGTCAGCTTCAAAGCCGCTACATTCCCTGGCTGTCTAAACTGCTCTAATTGCAAGTGCTGCAATCCCTCTTCTCCCAGTTCCCAGCCATTTAGTCCCACACCCCTGGCAATCTCACAGGCGCTTGTTTGACCTTCCACTGAACCATTTCAGACGTTACTCAGCAGGACACCAACGAAAAAAGAAGAGTTTTCTGCTGTGTGAGTTCTGTGCTAGGAATCAGCGAGGGGTTGAGCAAGCAGGAGCACCCTGGGAGAGCGTAACCCATGAAGCTGGGGAGGGGGCTGCCCCTGGCAGCCAACATTTAGGCTGCCAGGCAGCTGTGGCACATCTGTGGGGTCAGTACTCTCCTCTTTCCATCCTTAGATCATTCACGTTACACTCAGGCAAGCTGCTGGTGTTTTTAACAAAGCCGCGTAATTTCGGAGGGATGAGCAGGTGGATAATTAGGGAAACCTCGTAAACACTTCTTCCTAAAGAAAAAGTGTTCTATGCTCTCCCAGAACCAGTTACAAAGCCCACTGACCTACAGAAAACCAAACAGCTTGCTAAGATTCTCTTGCACGGGAGCAGAACCACAACTTCTTACAGACGGCAAACTCGGATCCCACGTGCAGAGACCGTGGTGGTGGGTGTGAGCGGAGGGCATTGTCAACCAGCCCGGTTTTAAAAGAATGAACACAATTTCTAGGCTCTTCATTTTTTTTGGCGTTTCATGGGAGAGTTCCAAACTCCGAAATATTAGGAAATTCATGAAAAACTAAACAAGTAACATGATTTGTTTTCTGTAGTCAGATGATGTTAAAATGGTTAATATTTGATAGCACAGTGATAAATATTTTAATAGAGTATATTGCAGTCGGTTGGGAATAGATCAAAAAGATACGAAGTAAGCTCCACTAGATAAACCTTTATGAGGTACGTGAAATAGAACATAAAGCTTGGTGGCAGTTCCCATTTAATCTGTTCACGTTTGGAACCGTAGTGAAAGGGAAACATAATTCAGTTAGTTGTTATGAATTATTAAATGTTCATCTGAACAGTGATGGGCAGGAGTGCTTTTCCGCTGAAAAATCTGTCACACTTCCCTCTTGAGCCTGCTCAGTGGCCATAACTTCTGTGTAATTTGCCTGCTCGCTGCAGGCAGAGGACAAAAACGAGAGATTCAGAGCACCACAGACACGCCCAGATGGGACGGTTTTATCAAGGGGCCCTAACAGGAGCATTTTGGAGTAAGTGAAGTAATCTCCGTCCTACTTAACTGCAGACTAAAACTACGGACCTCGGGCAGTTAAAGACAGTGGCTTCCTAGGCTGACACTGATGCAACCGATGGCACTGCTGATACCCGCACAGGCTGATTATTACAACTTCAGTAGTTACCGTCTGAACTGCCTTTACACGCGGGAATACAAGGCTCCAAGAAATCTTTCTCTTCACAATGATGGCAGTATGAAAAACGCTTTAGGTTCAAAGGAGCTGACAGGTTTTACCTTGCAAGGTGCTGACGGCCTCCCCTAACAGAAGCCAAGCTCCCCCAGTGTTATTAAAAATGAAAAAAAATGCCTTTTAATACGTTGGGTTAATAAAAGGATGCCATGGAAGTAGGTACACAGAGGTTCAGTCTTCTGTATATATAGATTTTAAAAGACTAGCTTCCACCTTTATGGATTTCAGAGTTATTCCAGGTATAGGAGCCCACCTGATGGTAAAGCGTGTTTCTGCTCTGAATTTAAGGATGTAGTTCAGGATGTAATCTTGAAGTATCCAGCATTTCTAACCTGAGGTTTCCGTTTCTACACAGCTGAGTATTGCCGCATCAAACAGCTAGTGAATGCAAAGCTTTTCAGTGACATACTACAATTTGAAGTACTTCCCCAAAGATTTTAGGTGTCCTGTTCATTGACAGTGTTTGTTACAGGTAATCTATAGAGGTGAAAAAAAAACAAAAAACCCTCAGAGTGCGGGTTTTAAAGAAATTTAGTTGAACTAAAAGAGTTATGTTCAGTATCAGGAGGTTGAGTACTTCAGGAATGAATTTCTGAAAACAGTCGAGACCTTTCAAGATCAGAGGTCTCAAATAAAACCCTTGGCAGAAGTGCCTTTTTACACTTCCCCATTCCCACTCCACCCGACTGTTTTCTGACCATCTCACCTAGCCCGTTTCAGAGCTGGTCTTCAAAACCTTTCCCTCCTGGGTGTCGTGGTTTCATCTTCATGCTTGCATCCTTGTAGGCAGAACATCTTACAGTGTCAAATTCGATTTTACCTTTCCCTGCCTTGTGCACCATTGGTTTGCCCTAGAGACTTCCTAGAAAGTTTCTGCTTCTCATGTGTTTAGGTAAAAAATTAATTACTAATTTTTATTACATTAGTACATTGCTCAATCATTTCTGGCCTTTGTGGGGAATTTAGCGTGTTCTTATAGCTAAATTCTGAGTCTGTACACTTTTTTACTTCATTCTGTCATGATTTCAACATTTTTCTTTACTGGTTACATGTATTTCTTTATAAAGTTTTCTTTACTGTGCTGCTAAAAATGCAATTTTTATACCAATCCTTTTAAAAAGTGGTTGGCTTTTTGGTTTTGGGTTTTGTTGGTTTTTTTTTGATACTCACTTTACTCTGCATCTTTAATATGCCCAGAACACCAAGTCACCTGCAAGCATTCTGCTCCTAGGGCTTCCCCTTGCATTTCCTTCTAGCGAATGCCTACATGGTCATCTCCTCTTCCCCTAGATCCACACCCCTGAGACATGTACTAACCCTTCCAGTCACTTCAAATTAATCTTAGAGTTAAGCATGCAAGTGAATACTTTGACAAGGAAGACAGGTATGATAAAATGGGGAACAAAATCTTCATCTTATTAATGTCAGTCCAACTTTTTGTCAGAACTCTGACAACTACTCTTTACGACACAAATTTTAGTCAAGCTATTCATAGGAATAACAACCATGAAAGAAGCAGAGCTTTACAGGGTTCAGCCAATATCATAGAATCATAGAAGGGTTTGGGTTGGAAGGGACCTTAAAGACCATCTAATTCCAACCCCCCTGCCATGGGCAGGGACACCTTCCACTAGACCAGGTTGCTCCAAACCTCATCCAGCCTGGCCTTGGACACTTCCAGGGATGGGGCATCCACAGCTTCTCTGGGCAACCTGTCCCAGTGCTTCACCACCCTCTCCATGAAGAGCTTCTTCCTGACATCTAATCTAAACCTCCTCACTTTCAGTTTAAACCCGTTACCCTTTGTCCTGGCACTACAAGCCCTTGCAAAATGTCCCCTCCCAGGTTCCTTGTAGGCTCCATATATATTTAGAGGGGACTGATAGCCCTTAAAAAGTACCGTGATGTTCTGTAAAATATTAACAGTATTGTTCTTTCAATTTCTTTCATCCCTGCCCAATTTTGAGATATGATTTTGTTGATTATGAATTGTTCTTCTCTCACATTGGAGCACAGTCAATGGCAAAATCATTAAAAGAGACTTTTAACGGAAGCCAACTCAAGTCTGTTATAATTTTCTTGGCTTCTAAGGAGAATAATTAAACTGCTAAAAAAACTTTTACCTATAATCATCAGGTGAGAAGATAAAGAAGTGACAGTGCTGGAAGGTTAAAGATTTCTAAGAAAAGAAGGAATAGTTTGATAGTAATTCAGTTGGTAATTAATGTCTGTAGAAGATTACTCAAAACAACTTGAAATCATTATATTAAAAAGACCATTCGTTAGGATCACTGATTTCAGTATACAGCTGGGGTCCACAATGATTGAAGCATTATGCCCCAAACCATTCTGTATGTCCATAACTACAGCCTGGACAAGTACTGCTTTGTATGCAATTTTTTTCTTTCCAACGACTATCTGTCTTTTTGTTGAGGTGGGGGTGGAAAACCCTGCAGTAACAATTGCACTGATGCCACTGGCTGAACCTAGAGACAACATTTTGATTTGTACTCCTGTTTGCAGATCAGTTTATCCACCGTATTCCCGTTCTACAGACCGAGTGGAGTAATTTTCCAGATCTTTCACACTTTTCAGGCACTTTGGAAGCCCTGTGTATTTTCCAGATGTACAAAGAATAAAGCATAAGGAAATCTGTCTGGGGATAAACCAAAATATTGCTCCAGCTTACGGAGCCAGGGGTCGAGCTGTATATTGAGCAGCTCTGAAGAGCCAAACAAAGACACTCTTATCTTCCTTCCTACGACACCAATGTACTAGCCCCTGTTCTTTCTCTATTCCCTGCTTAAATCTGAAGGCTTTTCCAGTGGAGCCAAGAATCTGTTACTGCCCTTCAAAACTGCTGGGCGGTGAGGAGCTCAGCCATAATCTCTCTGGAGGAGGAATTCTCCCTTGATAGTTGTCTAGGTTCGCCTTAAGACATAGCACCAAGCAGCTATAGGTCAGGGCTACAACCAGAAGAACTCGCAGCGCTGTTACCCACAGACACTAACCTGGCCCCACATCCCGGCAGGTGCAGGAGGAACAACGGCCTCGCGCATGCTCAGTGCAGAAGTGGCTGTCCACGGGAGACCGTTGGGGCAGAGCGTTCGGTTCGAGATGCTGCATCACTGAGCTCCGAGCGTTACACATGCTTTAAGCAGGAAACGAACTTGCCTTTTAAGCCAGAAGACCTTTGAAATAGGACTCTTACTTTGAAGAGCTGAGAATTTCATTTCCAAGGAGAGCAAAGAGAGTTTCACCACATGCAGCTCTTTAGAGAAAGAGCTGAGGCTGCATTTTCGTAGCGAGGCAATAAGCACCGACTAGCATCCAAGGAGAACGAGCTACTCTCACCAGGTTCAAAATCCTGGCTTACTTCCTGCAGCAAGAACAGAATCCCACAATGAGATTTAAACTGGGGCGGTTAGGGCAAGGAAATTCATACTGAGGCCAAACATAGCATCCTTGAATCAGCCCCATTATGTTGGCATTGTGCAGCAAAGTGCAGCTCTCTGCAAGGAGGCTTCAGTTCTCGGAAAAAGCATCCTATTCCGCATACCTTTACAGACTACAATAGTGTATTACAACACAAATGCCTTAAAAATTGAGCCAGATACGTCTGAAATGCCTCAGATTACGTATGCGCACATGCCGTTTGGTACACGGCGGGGGAGAAACACGAAAGGCTGCATGTACACTGCATAACTTCTGCTAAGGTTTGGAAATCTGGGTCAGGAGTTACACCACCGATCAAAATTAAGCCCTATACTGCTCTATTTTTTCTGCAGTGACCCGAGAGCTTTGCTAGTTCATGCGAAACCATCCCCAATGTAAAACACAACGGAGAAGCTGCTTAGAGACGTGTACAGTTACATCTTCTCTTTTATTCAGTGCAACATGACGACTTAGCGACTCCGCTGCAGCCCACGCTGCTCCGCACCATTAGAAGACCTTGACTGTTTTGCAAATACAAAACATTGAGCCAGCAGAGATGTGTGGAGCACCTCCCTCGCCTCCTCCCACCCATCCTGGCTTTGGCCCAAACCCCTCTGCTCCAGTTCCACCGCTTCCCATTAGCACTCATCATTCTCTTTCAGCTACACAGCTACTCACTCTGCAGCCTTCCTGCAGCCTTCAGAAAACCGTCGCCCTGCTCAGATCTGCCACGTTACCGCTTCAGAAATGCTGTCTCAGAGGCAGCACAAAGCCGTCGCATCTCACACTCCTGTCATGTTCTCTTTTCGCTGGGCCTGTGTTTGAACCCGAGCAGGAGCCGCGCCGGAGCCTCTGCTGCCCAAGTCCCTGCAGAGATTGGCCTGATGTGTGGGCCAGGCGTGCTTGCCACGTGGCTTCATGGAGCAGGAGGAGGTTGGGTGTTTAGGCTCAGTGTTTGACCCCTCACAAGGGTCCAGGCACAGACGAGCCCTACAGAAAGTCATCCTACCTGGAATTACAGCCTTTTCTCGTCCTCCAAGATGACGGCACCCACCAGCCGTCGCCCCACACAGGCGGGCAGCAAACGCTGTAGGAGGCGATGTAAGGGAACGTGCACAGGTCCGGAGGAGCTGTGATCACAGAAGTCAGATTTCCACTGCCATCCCGGCCAAGGCTGCTGAAAGAGAAGGACAAGCTTGTGACAGGAGTTAGGGGGGTTCAGGTCATGGGAGGTTGGGGTATGCAAGGAGGGATGGCTGGGGCAGGAGACAGGACTGGACCCAAAGTGTCAGACTTGTCAGGAAAGTCAGCTACATCATCCAAATTCTCTTTAGCAGAAATCTCTTTCCATTTTCTCTGGGAGTTCTACAAAGAAATATGCTCAGACTTTATGTTGTAGAAGAATACACAGCATTCTAGAAGTGCATTTGAATAAAAATTGTTCATTTCTCGTGTGACCCTTCCTGCTCTAAGCCAAAGGTGAACATGTGAGTTTGTAACGTCATACGCAGAGCTTCTCAGGAGCACGAGAACATGACCAAGGTCTTGGCTTTGCAGTCTGAAGTGGAAGACTGAGAACACAATTATTTCTTTTCATCATGACATTTAAGGGTATTGATGCAATATATCTTTAGAAGTATATAACAGACTCATTATAGAGGAATTTATTTTGTCTAGATGAATGAAGATATCTTTGTTATTTTTCAACTCTGGTATGACCTGGCAATCTAAAAATTGGAGAAAATAATTTTCAAGGAAATAAAGCAAGCACTTTGAAGTTAAATCGTATTTTATAGTTACCTATTCCTTAAGGATGGCAGGTTTTTTTCAGTCTTCATTAATAATTAAATTTTAACACCTTCGTGCATCAGGATCGATGAAATATGCTAATCAGGATGTCAAAAGTAATGCAAGAACCGTATAAAGTGGAGAGGAAAACAGGTCTTGCTCATGAGAGTCTTAACTTTCAGGACCTTTTGGTATCCTGAACTATCTTAGATTTTTGTCATTGTACACAATATCAACATCCATGTTTAGAGGCATTATCTTTAGTTCGTGCGTGTGTAGAAAGAACTCGTCAGACCTGAACCCAAACCCGCACATGCTGGGTGCTCTCTCTCTGAGTCTGAGCCAGGTCTGTGGTTATTCAGGTGTTCTCTGCACTCCAGCAGAACTGTCGAGTTGAGAAAACGGGGTTAGTGCAATCCAGTGACTACAGCGGGAACTGAGCGGTAGTAGCCTGCGTAACAGTATCGTGAGGAAGATGCAGGGTGCCTGTGTGCAATCTCCATCTGTGTTGGTCAGTGTGTAATCATGAACTACAAATTCAAGCTGTGTACTTAACAAAACATGGCTTTTGAAAAGATAGGCAAATAATCAGAGCCTTTGAAATTTTATGAAGAAGCAACATAATTAGGTAAACACAGAGTTAGAGTGTTGGTGCGAGCACCGTTTGGATGTTTCTGCTGGGTGATGTGATGTTATAAGGCAGTTCTAGAAGTGCATTCAGCGAAACCACTGGCAGAGTCTATCACGTTGCTTACACCTGCGTAGCACCTTGCAGAGAAGGGAGCCTGAAGAGGCTTGGGTTGGAAAGTGAGCATCTATTATCCGTGTTTTCCCATCTAACGGCACCTCTGTCACGAAGATAAATGCACAATGATACCTAGAGCAAGTCTGTGCGTAGCAATAAATATTGCTGATGAAAACTATCATGAAGCAGCTAATAGCTTTAATTGATACATTAATTTATTAGTTCTCGTTTTTGTGGTGTGCTGCATGCCAGCTGTTTGAGTCATCCTATTGATATCCTGATGAAAGGAGTAGGACAGTAAAGCATTACACCAATTAAAACCCCCTTACAGGAGAGTGTCATATCATCCAGTGCATCTCAGAAAGGAATTACTGTTATAAGAACCTGCCTGTTGAGTGTAATTTCTTTCGTTTTTCTGTAATAATTAAAAATAGACTATAACAGATAATATTTTTAAAGGCCAAGATGAGGCAGAGGAGATGAAAAGCATCTGAAAATCTTTAGCATGTTCCTGATGTAGAATATGAAGCTGCTGATGTTCTGACCTTCGAGATCAGACGGAAGGACGTACATGACAGGGGTATTTCTAATGGTCAGGATTATTCAAACATCTTATGCAAGTGCATATGACACTTAAGAGGACAGTACTGCATATTCCATTTTTAAAGTTCATCATTTAAAAGCCTTTTCATAGCTGAAAGTCCCTTGGAAACAGTCAGAGCTTGGCTGTTGCATTTGTACAATAAGCAGTGCAATCCAGTAAATAGAACGGGAATCTTCAGGCCCCACGTTCGTTCCCTCCTTGCGTGAGCACGGGCAGATCATTGGACATTCCTTGGCACCAACTTTGCCGCCGTTCACTGACAGTAACACCTCCTACTCCGACGAGCTGTGCAAGGCCCCCAGCGCAGGGCTTTTGTCCCCATTCTAGAGCTCGCTCAACAAAAGCACTCCGAAGCTTTCCCTTCACATCCAGAACAGTAAGTCAGCCGAGAAGATCTCCTGAGTCCCAGCATTGTGGCTTTCACAAAAATAAATATCCTTCCCATTTCCCATGTTTTGTAGGACGTACATCAGTGTTTTACCTTTACCTTTGCATGGTACCTAACGTTCATGGAAACTCTGAACGTTCATCTCCCCAGAGATTCTAGGCCGTTTGCTCTGCACGCTGGTGTTTTGGTCTCCTGCAGCAGAGTATTTTCCTGGTATCTTAAATCTCTTAATGTATTTAATTATACATTAAATAATTTCATAGTCTGTTTCCATCTTCACGTTCAGCTTTTCAAACTCCTCCTTCAGCTGATCTATGGGCCGGAACTTCTTCCTCACCTCTTCCTCGTGGGCCTTCCTTTCGGCCTTCTCACTTTCCTTCATTTTAGCCAACGCCTTTTTGAGCTCCTGGGATGTGAATGAATTGGAGTCCACATCCACCTTGCCCAGCCTTTTCCTTCTTCTCTCTTTTCTTGTGTCACCTTTCCCATTTTCTCTCTGGGAGCTTGGCTTCTCTGTCTCCCGTCTGCAGATTTAACCATACGTGTGAGCCTGCAGGAACAGCTTGACCTGGACAGATGGTTTGCCACTGATGGGTGGGGTAAAACACTTCCATGTATAATTATTAACTTGACTTTACCTTTGCCTGTGGTCCCTATAACCTGTAAGAAGGGTGACTCCCTTTTTTCACTTTCCTACCCATTCCAACATCTTTGATATTTAGGATAGCGTAATTAAAGATTGCTGATTTTTCCATTACAAGCACTATTTTAGGTGGTCCAGAAGGTGATGAGAACATGTGTTTCCAGTAGATTTAGTCACGAATTTTTCAGAACGCCCCATGCAATTGGCTTTAAGCCAAAGGAGCAAGAAGAAGGTTTGCAACAGTCAAATTCGTTTAGAACAGGTGTAACTTCAGAATAGCAGTGTTCGGAATTTAACTGATATGAATATAACAGCATCTGTGTAAAAAATAAACACCACTACGTCTGCTTTAAAGAACTAGCCATTACAATGCAATATTATTTGAATCCAAAGAACCTTTCTACGCAGTGTTTGCTATACACAGCAAGTACTGTAAAAGAAAATTGGCAGAACCAACCTTCCTCCCCCTGAGTGATACTAAACTGACTATTATAATTCAGCTCTTTCTTATCACCAAAACCAGGACATAAGTTCTTAAGCTGCAACAACTACGCTGCTATGGGCAATAAAAATTTTAAATAACTCGTCTCCATCAAACACATCGCAAACCCTTTTGCTGAAATTGCCAGAGTACACACACATTCACAATGTGTTTGGGGAGCAAAAAATTAGGAGAGAGTAATTTTTTTTAAGTACTGTCATTAAGTAACATAAGATTAACACTTCAGGTTCTCGCTCAGCAGCCCTCTGAAATTATTTTAACTTCGGTCTATGAAGAACTTCAGGATGCAGGGCCGTGCAGACGTTCTGAGGAATACCAGTACATCCAGTACTTGTCCTCATATTAGTACTGTTGTGGGATGTTATGTCATCATTACTAGAAGCCACCAACACTTTGTCTCACTCTCTAATAATAAGAAAATAATTCTTAAAGTAATTCCAAGCCCCTAAATCATTAGGAAATATTTTCAGTTGGGATTATTTTCTCTGGTTTTGGTGCCAAATAGAGTAATAAGTTGGGGGAGGGACCTCAGAGGAGGCTTCTCACAGTGCTCACAGCTTCGGGGTCCCCCCCCCCGTGCCCAGCGTTGGCCGCGCAGCTGCACAGGGTCAGAACAGACGTGGAACACGGGCAGGGAAGCAGCGCGTGGAACGGAGAGCCTGCAGGCAGGAGGGCTGCAGGCTGCCCGCGGCAAGCCTGCCAGCACCCAGCCCCGACGGCCACCCGAGACGCAGGCATCCTCCCGCCACCTCTCCCACTTCCAAAGACCACTACCACTACGGAAGACCGCTTCATCTTCCGCACCTGAGGAGGTTTCGTGCTTAGCCAGCTTTTATGGACAGCGGTTACATCCAAACGCTGACCTTGCTGCTGGCACTGAACAAACAAACTGAAAAACGCCACCAAAAAACTCCCACAGTTCCTATTGCTTCTCTTCCCAGTTAAGGAGGGGGAAGACAGATCCTGTGAGAGCGCTCATTTATCTCCAGGAAGATCAGAATGACGGCACTGCAGCTTACAGCTTTGTAGGTAGAATGTGAACGATGGGAATGTAGTCCCTTTTGAGCAGCTGAAGCTGTGATGTGGCTTATTGCTCTCCTGAAATTATCCTAAAATAGGAGGAGGGTCACACCAATTCCATGGTGCTCCTCGATAAGCAAAGCAATAAAGAGAAGGGGAATTATTTTCCTCCCACTTTGGGAATCATCCTCTTTTGGAGAAGTGTAAAATCAGAGCCAAAATCAGAAAACTGAGAGGTTAATCAATCATCCCCTGAAAGGGGGATTGGAAGTATTACCTGAACCGTAATTCTGAGATAACTGCATGCGGCTTTTCAGTACTTTTAACAAACCATCTTGTGTTATCTCTGCCAAAGCTACTGTGGCTTCTCTGTCATGCAAGAGTATCGACTCCAAAATTGAGTTTTCCCCCTTGTCCTTGTGACAGATTTGGTATTTTTCTTCTCATTATCTTTTATTAATTAATTCCAACGATTTTAGATTAAGACTGGAGATGGAAGATGACAAAGCACAGACATAGCCTGACTTCCTACCTCTGCTGTCCTTACACCACGGTTCAAAGAAAGGTTGTTCTGGAGAGGATTTTGTGTAGTGAAGCTCAGCCGTGCGGATGTCAGGAGAAACCGGTCCCCGTTTACGGGAGAGAGGAATCGCCACCCGTTCTGTGGCTGTGCGCTGGGCAGAGCTCTGAACAGCAGCTGCATCCTTCCCGTAGAAACTCGGAAGTCTTTTCCTGCGATTTGATCACAACTGGCTTAGCCCTGTAGTGAGAACTGGACAGAAAGAACAGAAATCACATGCAGGCAGACAGCCTAAAACGCCATCAGAAATTTTCAGCACACACAGTACCTCGTTACCCACCTTTTCATTTACTCCCTGATAACTTCATAAAACTGGCTTGATAAAGAATCAGGTGTCGTTTCAATTGTGCCTCTAACGGGCAGTTCTGAGGCAAGTCCAGATGGAGATGTCTGCCTTCAGAAACTGCCCTCCCTTGGTCAAGGTTTATTTCCTTGTGCTGTTGCCAGCATCATTAATCACGACGTCGGTTCGGCTTTGCACCAGAGATCTCCGTATTAACGTTTGTCGCTTCACGACCGCAATTTTGACACAGTAAGATACGCTTTAGGCTTGGACTTGTCTGCGCTGATTTATTTTGTCTTAACTCCAGAATGTGCCTTGGTAGGCAAGCACAAACCAGTTTTCATGCTATCAAAGCATCTACCTTGTCTTGACTTGACAGTATCGCAAGATAGTTTTCCTGGTCCCACTACAGCAAATGCTGAATTCATATCATTTATTAAAAAAAAAAAAAAAAAAAAAAAAAAACATAATATTACGGCTATCTCATTTAAAAGAGCAGTAGCAGTTCTTCATACTGGCTACATCTGTGGTTTAAAACCACTGAAGAAGTCTGATCGACACGGACACATGTATTTGTGGTAGCCAAATATTTAAAAACCTGTCGCTGGAAACAATAAATTAAATTCTACATCTAACAGTAGATCTACCTGGGAGAAATCTAAGTAACAAAACCTGCAAGTCAGTTGTTAGCCACTGGCTATTCAAGTGCACAGGATGCAAGTTACACGTGTTGTAGTCGTGCGCTGTGCAACGCGGATCGGACCAGCAATAGTTGTAACCTTTCCGGAGAAACCTGACTACTTCCAGGTTTCCCCCATGCCTTGGTATCCTCATTCCTAATATTTCCTTCATATGGGCGAAGTCTCAGGAGTCAGTGGAGCTCCACGTGGAGCTTCAGCTCATAACAAGTCTGTGTTGTATTTTCAGTATGTTTCCAAGTAATGGAAATAATCGGTTGGGGCAAACTCTGGCAATCTGAAAATATTTTGGTTGTGGTCACGTATGTTCTGATACAACTGGAAGCAATTTTACACCTTTGCATTTAAGTGAGACTAAGCCTTTTGCATTCCCCACTTCCTTTACTCTCTATCTGAAAGACCGGGGGGGAAGTATTACTAATACCTCCGGGACCGCAGAGGTTTTCTTGTGCCTCTCCGCCCCGAGCACGTGTACATCTCCATATTCTTAGGCGTACACACGAGCTTCCTCACTTGCTGCAATTTCTTTTAAAGTCTGTGATTGTTTTTACCATTTATTGATTAAATGATCACATTTTTTAGGGAATGATGCCTGTTAGTTACAATTCATAGGAACTAATTCTGTGTTTGACAAGAAATCATTGTGCTTGGCCTCAATTTACGGAACTCAGTTAAGTAGTGAGGTGAAACCTCCAAATTTTTTCGTGTCACTTCAGAGTGCTGTTCACAGCTCGCTGTGTGTAGACGAGCACTGCGTGCACTGGAGCTACCTGTGAACATGCCTACTGAAACCGGGTGCTTGGAGTTTCACTCACTCACTGAGCCGAGAGAGGATACTCCGTTAGCACGTGCCGAAAACTTCCGCATAAACGAAGTAACGTGCAGTAGACAAGAAGTGCCAGGGAAACAGATGCATTAGGGAAAAACCAGCCAGGAATAATTTCTTCAGCCGCTAGACCTTTCAAAGTTACGCACAACGGGTGGAATCCAAGATTGAAAAATTCTGATGATTTCAGTAGTGCCCTTCCCACAAACCACTGACGGACAGCGTGGAAAAGGCGTTGCGGCAGGAGTAGGGTCAAAGCTGCATCAGGGCTTCAGAATAGATCAAAATGTCCTGGAATATATTCAGAGCTGTCAACCCCCCGACCTGTCCAGGGACTGTCATACGCATGATCTGGGAGGCAGAAAGAGAAAAGGGAAGAGAGGGTTTTAAAACCAGAGAGAGGGAGAGAGAAGGCTGGAGGAAACGACAGCAGCAGAAGAGCAGCGCTGAGAAAAGTAGTGATGGGAGAGATCATAGAAAACATTGTGTGAAATGAAAGACTTGAGAATTCAGGAAAGGAGGCAAGGACCAAAAAGATTTCTTTCTGTGA
The DNA here is from genome assembly GCF_000690775.1 of Eurypyga helias. Classification (NCBI taxonomy): domain Eukaryota; kingdom Metazoa; phylum Chordata; class Aves; order Eurypygiformes; family Eurypygidae; genus Eurypyga; species Eurypyga helias. The sequence goes on from NW_010252214.1 coordinate 47,513, forward strand.
CTCCGTCATTAACGGTCTTGATGCTGTTCCCAAAAACAGTGCAAATTTCCTAATAAAACCCAGACTCTGAAGCAGAAAGTGACCAGCGCCTGTCCCAGATCAAAACGTGTCCTTTTGAATACGTTCATTTCTCTTTCTTTTAAGTCAGTAGCCTGTCCTGTCTCATATTCATGGGGCTGCCCCACCTGAGAAGCTGCTGCAAAAATTAAGGTAGCACAGATTCAAAAGTAATAATCGTATCACGACTTGCAGGGGCTAGTTGGGTTGGAGGGGGGAGAGGGATTGCTCGAGGGACAGAAAAGCTTGAAATAGCTATCCATTTTCACACGTGGCTTTTTTCTGTCTCCCTCGTGTAGTGTTTTAAGGATTCCATAGTCAGACCAGAGCTTAGGCTGTAAATTGGTGAATAATGAAAATAACAGTTTTCCTTTACTTCACATACTTCGCTTCCCGCAGCAGCACAGACTGGGAGACTGTGCTCAGAAAAATCCCCCAAAAAGGCCTGCAAAGCTCTCCAGAGCCAATCAGCTGTTTTGTTTCTTAAATGATCAGTTTGATGTCCTGTCTTCTAATTAATGAAGACCTGCCAGCGAACGCACAGCTAGTTCAGTCACACAGGTCTTAGGAGTGGCGTGTGATCAGTTCAGAATTAGTTCTTCTACTCGCATCACTTCTCCGTGTTTCATTCTTTCGTCAGACCTTGATACCGGATGCCTTTCAGATTAATTTAAACAAATATTTCGTTATTGTTACTTCTAACAATGAGGGAAAAGTGGGGCTGGTCCAACACCGCTCAGCAGTGGCGAAAACATTCCACTGCTTGGAGTCTAAGGGCACGGTCTAGGAGAGGGTAGGAGGGTGCAAGGGGTGGGAAAGCCCGGTGTGGCCAGGCTCGCTGCTCCTGATGCCTGAGGAAACACAGAGGCCAAGGGCCAGGCACGTGCTGGGCTCCCCCAGCCCCAGCAGCCCCGGCTCACCCTGAGGCTCAGCACACAGCAAGGGGTCTGCCAGGTCCTGGCCTTCCTGCCCCGCTCAGCAGCTCCCAGCTCTCCGCCTTCGCCGGGTAAAGCCTAGGGCCACTCTGAAACGAGATGTGCTCACCCCAGCAAAATCCTGTTAATGTCAGAAACACCGCTAACATTCCTGACAGCAACTCATGCACTTGCCTTGCTTCGGTCTCGGCAGCGTGTCAACTGCTTTTGTTTAAGGCATAAATTTTGGGTTAAATTCCAGTGAAAGCACTTAATGCTGCTGATGTGCCACACTCATTAGCCATGGCTAATCCAATTCCTAAAGTGAATCAACATAATTAGTTGATATGAAAATTCTAAAAGTCATCCTGACTGTGATTTCAGGAAGGTGGAAATGGTATTAGAGTTGGTCAGGTTAAAATTAAACCAAAATTGGCAAAAAATAAAGGGAATTTCATATCATTTTCAGAATTATGTAACTTCCAAATCACCAGACTTGCTATCTGCATGAGACATATGTGCGTACATGTGTGTGTGCAAGAGAGATCCAAGGATGAAACTCAGGACAAGAAAGCTGGGACAACAGAGCCCTTACAAGTCAAGAACTTTCAGCTACAGCGTAGTTTACCGAGACCATTAAAACGTACCTGGTTTTACTGGAATGCATTTCTGTGGGCAAACAAAAGCACGCAGGAACAATGAAGGAGAAGGTTTTGATCCACCCCTTCTTTAAGTACATTTTAAAAGCTTTCGAATGAGAAATAAATGATCAGATTTAAAAATCAGCATCTGTCCCATCCAGATCTGCACAGACAGCAGTGATGAGAGGCATTAGGCAGCAGCCCGCGTGTCGGGCGGAACATCCAGCGCGTAGCAAAATGCTCCTTCAGTCACGCGGATCCAGCCATCCGTAAGCACAGATCAGCTGCTGGACTGACGGCCGCTTAAAATAACAGGCTGGAGTTGTCAAAGCAAGTTTAAAAATAGGAAAGCTATTGGAAAATAAATGTGGTTTACTGAGTACTTGGGAAAATGCAGAGAATATATTCTGGGGCAAACACGAAGTGAGATATCTGCTGTTTAGCAGCAGTATTTAATTAACTATTGATTTCCACTCAATTATTCAAGACAAACAGTGGTCAGTACTGACGGGACAGGTATTTCACCATATTCGTTGCCTGAGAAACATCCCAGCAACGCGTAGTGTAGAACACGCAGATTCAGCAGATGTACCATCAGATAAAGCATTCGGCCTCTGCATATTGCTACGGCTGAATATACACCGCGTGAATATTGAAGTCAGCTCTAAGGATACAGACCCTCAGCTCTAAGATGTCACGCAACTACTGACTTTTAAAGCACAATTCATTCTTTTGGCCTGTTAGCGTTATAGTTTTCTGGGTTGTCGATCTCATCACGTTTATTTGGTGGTGATTTCTGTTCCTTGGACACAATATAAACACTATTTTTGTAACGTATATACAGAGCATAAAAAATCCAACGTCTGGCCGTCATCAATATGTGTTGTTTGTTGTACCTTAATACGCAAATTTTGATATTACGATTCACAAACTGGGCCACAACAGCAATTCCACAGCTCTTAGTGAAAACCTTTGATTGCTAAAGGAATCACTTAAAAAAAGATTACTTAACCATTCCCTCTCAAGTGCATCTCTGAGGGTTATAACAGCAACGCTGCATTGTTATTTGGCCCCTCGGATGCAGACGGTTAGAAGGGAATCGTCAGAGAGTCCTAGAGCAAGAGAACGAGCAAGCCACGGCAGATAACTTAGCAGTAAGGTTGGCAGTGCACAGAATGGTACGGGTTTCTGTAGAATTGCTTCACTTAGGAACTTGGGCTGTTTCAGTTTTAGTTCTCATAACGTTTGCGTTGCTTTTAAATAAATTAACATTTATAAAACTTCTTCTTTTAAACAATAAATAGCAATGTTTAAAGTAAAATGAACAATAGTGTCCCTATTCTGACTTATTGAGGGTATTTCCAGGCTAAGATACGCATAAACGGCATATAATTTTGAGTCTGCTTCTAAACTAAGTAATCTGTTCCTTGATTCTCCGAGGGAAAACCGTTATTGTTACCTAGGTCGTAGGGGCAAGATCTTTACTAGAACCACCCCAGCTACGGAAAGGAGCGCTGCAGTGCAGCACACGTTCTACTGGTGGTCACATCTGGAGTAAAACTCAGGCTGACACACGTTCCACAGATCTCTGCGTATTCACCCAGTGACACATTTCAGTTGTAATTCAGTAATACGAAGTAAAGCTGTCACTTCTCCAAGCGCAGCATCGTTTTACAGCCCCAAAACTTTTGCCTGTTGTTATTTTCTCTTAACCCTTTTGTCAAACCTGAATTCTTGAAGCGATTGTGTCAGGCTGCAATATCTAAGAGAGTTTTAAGATGCCAGTTACCCTGGTACCAAAGCAGCGAATCTACCTAACAGGCAATATTTGATCTGGAACAGACATAACAGCATTATCTTTTCCTTCCCCGCATATATACCATATAATTCCCACCAAAGAGCACGATGCATTACCCGCCCGCGCTCGCCTTACCTTTCCCGCGTAACTTTTCCAAAGCATTGATACGTGCAGTTCTCGACTATAAAACCCTCTCTTCTCATGCAGATCCTTTTACGTCAGCGAAGCCACGTCGCATTTTCGGCCCCTGTTCAGGCTTTCCAAACGCCGTAGATAACGTTGCCCCGTTCAAATCTTAACCCCCACCTGCGGTCCCAGTGCGGCGTGACTGTAAACACGCAGACACTGGCACAAGGCGGGGGTTAATATTCATGTTATTTCATTAGTAATCATTATTCGTAGGAATTCATTAATTAATATTACAGTCTGAAGTGAATGATACGGTTCTCCAAGATTACAGCCATAAAGAGGATGAGAAAACATCAAATAAAACGAAAAGTTGAAATCTGAAGTGTTTAAAGACCCTCAATCCCTGTTTCCATGTCTCAGGAAGAGGGGGGAGGTGGCGTTTTAATTCTGGTCTTAGCACAGAGTTTCTCCTGTGGATGAACTTATTCTGCTTTTCTTTCCCCCTCCCCCTGCCCCCTCTATCTTGCAGCAAACGTATGTGACAACGAACTGCTGCACTGCCAGAACGGAGGGACGTGCATCAACAACGTGCGATGCCAGTGCCCCCCGGCTTACAGTGGCATTCTCTGCGAGAAGCTCAAGTGCGAGAGGGACCCTGGAGGCTGCAGCCAAAATTCCGCCCGGGGGGCGATGTCCCACGGGCCTCTGCTCCTGCTGACTGCTCTGCTGGGAGCAGCTGGGCTTGGCGCGTGCTAGACTCGGCGCGGCCGAGGGCATCACATTCAGACTGCTGCAGACGAGCGTGCCACGCGGGAGCAAAATGAAACCCGAGCGTTTGCTACCAGAATGTAAAAAGGAGAAAATGCAACCACGACAAACAAAGGCGGCCTGAACTAAGCCATATTAATCAGTTACGGACAGGGCTCTGAGCCGAGAGCGTTCACCTCCGACTCCAGACAAGTTGGCAGCTGCCGATTCCGTCGAAGCAGTGCTGGCTGCAAAGCTCACCCAGGACTGAAACGGCTTGGACAGCCCCCAGGATGGGGAGGGAACAAAACCACCCGTTTGCTACCCCTACCCGGTGCGCTGCTGAACATCCGCCGGCGCGTGGACCGACCAAATACAGGCATTCTTTGCTGTCAGTGCATTGTGGGTATAAGGAAATCCGTACAAGCTGCCATATTGGCCTGCTTCAGTCCCCGAATCCTTTCCAACCTGTGCTTTAGTGAACGTTGCTCTGTAACCCTTGTTGGTTGAAAGATTTCTTTGTCTGATGTTAGTGATGCACATGTGTACCAGCCCCCCAATCAGAGTCAAGCCAGTCATATCCTTGTATACCTTCGCGGCACTGCATCGGCGAGATGCCGTGTTCACCTACTGTACAAGAGTGGCTATAGGACAAAAAGTGTATTTATCCTTTTGTATTCAAAGGAAGTTATTTTTCTTGAAATAATGTACAATGTAGATTTTTTGTATTATTGCCTATTTGTGTTACCAGACGATTTGTTAACGTATTTAATTCTAATCAGAGAAATCTATTACTTTTTATTTAGTCCTTTTCTTTTTCCTTTCATTTAATTGTGCAGAGATTTCTCCGTATGGGCAACGTGCTGGCATCAAAGAATATCAGTTTACATATATAACGAGTGTAATAAGATTCCACCAAAGGACATTCTATATGTTTTCTTGTTGCTTTAACACTGGAAGATTTCAAAGAATAAAAATTCCTGCATAAACAGTCCCAGGATGACGTATTGCTATTTCCTTAAGGCCTTTTTAGAAAACAAACACTTTCATCCTTTTACCACCACCTGTGTGGAAGAATAACAAATGAAATAGTGGAAATGACGTCATAACGATCTAACCTGGTTTTATTTTTACAGCTGCCATTGGTTTTGCAAACAATTTTAAACAGAAAACATGTCGTTGGATTGAGGAAAATTTCATCAGATGCCAAGCTTGGAACAAGCATGTAAAGTCAAACAGTTCTCATCTTTGTTCCCTCAGCTCCTCGCAGAAGTTATTTCAAGACTAATTTCCAAGGTATTACAGAAGCTAGTCTTTAATCCACGCCGCTTTTTGTGGATTCGGGCAGTAATGAAGCAGATACAGCCACAGCTTCCATTGTTCCTCCAAAAGCTTCATTAAAATGACATGTTTATGTACGTACGAGCCTGCCTAAGAAACTGCAAAAGCAGCAGCAATCACAAAAAAGCCCAGATTTAACTGTTAATAAAGTCAAATTTAATATTTAGAAGGAATGTCAAAATATACAGCAGCGAGTAGATAAAAAGTGCTGCTCCAGCAAATAAAGTTTGTTTCAAGTATTGCCCAAGGTGTAATAAATCCTCATTTCTGCCTTTTATTAGGCCAATTATGGAGTGTGACAGAAAAGGATAGCAAGAACAGAGAGGCAAGCCAAAACCACAGCAGTGTTTCAAAGTCCTGGAAAATAAAGGAATCAAAAGGTAGCGAGAGTGTGTGAATTCATTTCCTGGCAATTTTCAGCAGAATGGCTGGGACTATTTTACCACCATAATGGCCTACTACAGAAAACAATCAGCCAAAGAAAAAATCCAGAGAGAACAATTCCACCTGGCTGCCTCTTCCAGACGGCGAACAGAGCAGAATTTAGGGCGCTGCCGTCTTGGATAAGCTCTTTCCGCTGAGGAAGCACGTTTTGCAGGCCAGTACTCGGCCTCCAGACATGGGTAGATAAATCAGGCCTTCATTTCTAAAAGAATCCGAGGAGGAGGATGAAGACAACAAGCCGGGGCTTGTTCAGGCTGTCACCTTGGCTCTTCATGCAGAATGTTTTCTAGTCACACTGCCCCCTTCTTCCTAAATGAGATAAGGCAAAGGTAAATGAGGAGCTTGGCTGGTTGCCAGCCACCACCTACATGAGATGGCAGGTATGTACTGGAAGGATGTTCACGACAATAAACAGAAAATGGCATTGAAGGCTCACCGGGGAATATAAATGCTAATACAGGTGGCACGCCGAGCCAGAGATTACCTATTGTTAAGTGGGTTTCTGATATTCAAATGTGGAATTTAAATTTTCTTAAAGCTTATTAGCACAGACCAAATTCAGATTGCGTAATTATTGGCAAAGATGCGCTTTAAACTCAAGGCTTTGCGAAAGCGCTAAGAAAGCACGTTGTGCACGTTTGGTTAGAAGGGGTTCTGCCAGCAGCGCAGCAGGATAATGAATATCAGACGGCAATCAGTTCAGCTGCATTCCAATTTCATATACTTGTGATCTTCTAAACCAGTGCAGGGTGTACGGCTTTCCACGTATTGAGCTACCATTTCATGCATCTTATCCTCCCTCACCTATTAATGAAATTACAGTTTTACACAGGAGAACATCCACCGGAAAGTTTTCTTATCAATCATCCTTTTCTTCAGCTTCATTATTTTTCTCTCTGAACTCCACAGAACTTCACTAATTTAAAGTTTTGAATATAAGTTCCTGCTTCTGTATTGCAAGTATATTTGTAAAATTATGTGTGCATATTTGAAAGAGGAGGAGATGTGCAACCCTCAGCATTGCTTTACCTGCTTTTTATTTAATTCAGTGGAAAATGAAGACAGAACCTATTCCCTGTTTCAGCAGCTTTAACGAACAGTCCTTTTCCTGAGCATACAGTAGGAACTTTCCACGATAATACACACGGGTAGTAGCTGCTTTATTTTTCACCTGAAAATGCACACCCCCTTCCAACATATTCTAGGTTTCTTGGAGTGGGTATCCTGTCCCTGTGAGTGCCTGTAAAATAGCAAACACATACGGGATACTGAAAAAACGACGAGAACAACACCATCACTAACGTAGGATTTGGGTTCTGTATCAAAATTCAGCATAAGGAACCCGCTGCAGAATTGTTATTTCCTGTGTGATATTTCTTTCCTGGGAGGATTAGCATCCAAGACCTGCCCAGGCTTCACATGGCTTAGCTGTCCAGATCAGAGTACAGTAACCTTAAACCTCACGTTTCTGCAGTTACAGTAGTTCCAGTAGTTTTGCTCATTCGGTCAGTCCTAGTGAGCTTGGCCGCTTGTGTTTCTAACTAGAGAGTTGGTTCTGGTACAGGATCCCCGTGTTTAACATCTGAAAACGGGGCAGCTTATGAGAAGGTGCTGCTCCCTGCAAGGGAGCTGCAGGAATTTCCACTTCACGCTGGCCATCTTTCTCAGAAGGGACATTGAGGGAGGCATCTGTCTTAGTGCTGCATAAACGTTTCAGAAACAAACTATCCAAAGCAAAGACATCATCAGACACAAATTGCCCCCAGCTATTGCCCTCAAACGTAACTGATCTAAGCCTTCATCACGACTGAGCCACAGGTAAGAGGTTATTTCCTGTAGTAAACAGAACAGAAAAACCACGTGCAAAAGGCTCCTCAAATTAAGAACGAACTCTTCTGCTGGCACATAATTTTATAGATCTTTCTCATAACTCCAAGATGCCAGGCGGATTTGTTACAGCCTCATTGGGATTCTGGGTTTATTAAACCATTGAATTAACTAGACTCATCCATGCATACGGTTTATTCACCTGCGAGAAATCTGGGTAATGCTTTTCATAGAATATGCAAGACCAGATTGTCAGCCAACCTCCAGCCCAGCCTTCACGTTTGTCCTTGCAAATGCAGAGTTACAGGTGCAAATATCAAGACGTAGTCAATCAATTCATCCCTATGAAAAACTAAGATTAAATATTTATGGATCCAAACATTTATCCACTGGAACACAGATCTGGCATTCTAAACTGGGAATTCTACATAACCACCGTAATACCTTTCCCATCACCATACAGCATCAGAGGAGGATGTAAGAAGTGTATGCAAAACAAGCAGAACAGCAGCATTTTGCACCATCTGGTGCGTTTCATTTAATGAGACGGAAGTTCATCGCCGGTACAGTATGTTCACCAAGTCCATTTTTGCCACAGTATGCAACAGATACAACTCCAGTACAAAGCGTATGTTTCCCTTCACTGTTTTTCTGGCCAGCATTACCTATACAGACCCAAACACAGACCTGATGAAACACTGCTCAAAAGACGGTACAGCCTCAGAGAACAGAGAAGACAAATGCTACGCAACCCGTAGAACCAAACAGACTGTAATGGCTTCAGGGATGAGTTCCTGTGTGCGCTGCTAACTGATCCTCATTTGTTTCTGAGACTGGGATGAAGGTGACAGCGTGGAAGTGCACGGAATCAGGGTTTCAGGGCAGTGAGTAGAACAAAAGTGACACCCTAGTGACAGAAAGCACAACAGGACCGGGTTCATTCTGCATCTGTCAGCAGGGGTGGCCACATCTCCCTCACCCTGGGACGTACCCAGGCATCGTTCCCCCATCAAAACCTCGGCACGTGTGCGTTTACCAGCACGCACGTTGCAGGTACAGTCGCTAAGACACGCTGTTGCTGAATGGAGTTGAGCACATGTTCAAGTTTACTGTTGTCACTGGAAATACCACCTTTATTGGTTTTATTTTCACTAGAAACGAAGCATTGTTGAGAAATGGAAGCAATACCAGTGTATTCTGGGAAAGGAAAGTGAGGAGTGGGTCTGGGGCTATTGCTGGTTTGTTTTGAGAAGACGACACTGGTTCTGGTTGAGCATTTTGTTTCTCACAGTCAAGTTACTCTCCGCAGGTCTTTGTGACATCCGAGAAACCAGTTACTAAGTAAGTTAACTCGGACATTCACGTGTCTTAACAAGACCTCACAAGAAAAACGCCATCAGTTCAGTCCTATGCACTGGCACCTTACAGTTCAAGACTGCAAGATAAGCTCAAGGCAGAGCAGTCTTCTTCAAAGGAAAGAAATATCAGAGGCATTGATGGGCTGTCAGTCCTACGCACTGGCACCTTACAGTGACTGCAAGATAAGCTCAAGGCAGAGCAGTCTTCTTCAAAGGAAAGAAATATCAGAGGCATTGATGGGCTGAAAGGGACTTGAGAAGTTCTAGATACAGAATCATAGAGTCACGGGATGGTTTGGGTTGGAAGGGACCTTTGGCATCATATGCCAAAACAGAGTAAGCTAAAACATAATAGCAATCACATTTGTAAGTTGAGATTCGCTCACCTAATGGAACTACAAAGCATTCACAGGAAACAGGGTACAAATACCCCGTTTTTAGAACAAAGTCTTCAGCTTCACAACTGAAAAGATAAAATCAGAAACAGCAGCCAGATCCCACTCGGAAGGAGCAGCAGCGACTGAAAAGAAAATGCAGACTAGCAAGAACAAGAGGCAGTACAGTTCAGCATTCTGTTCTCACCACTGGTCAGACACACATCTTACCGCAGTCCCAAACAGAAGTGTATGCGAATGGCACCAGAATCCAAATGGAAACAAAGCAAAAAGCCAATAACCTCTTTTCTCAGGAGTTATAATATTTCGGGGAAGCCCAACACTGGGAGAGTACAAGGGAAGAGAACATCAGTTGCCCCCAGCCTAGAATCACATTAGGATCTCAGGGAAAAAGCCAATCTGAAACTCGTGACACAGCACTTGGCGTTGCAATCTCCGCTTGGGGAACTGCCAGCCTTGAGCCTTGGCGGACAGGATGCCCTATTGCGTGAGGATTTCACCTCCTCTCTAGGCGAAACATCGCCCACTTATTTGTTGCAGAACCTTGGCCCATCACACCACCTTGCTTCCTCTCTGGCTCCAGCTGTGGATTCCGCAGCGCTAGTCTGGACGTCTAGTCCAGATGTTCAGGCAGCAGCTGCTTCTCAACACCTTTTGAGAAACCACGCCACTGGCCTCCCGCAGGCCAAAGCGGGACAAGGTCCCTGCGGGAAGAACCCCAGTGCCAGGATCTGGGTAAGGCCAGCGGTGGCATCTGCTCTTCGCCACGCGCTTCCTGAATCATTAAATGCAATTCTTGTAAGGAGATAAAAAACGAAATGTGTTCAGAAGAGAGTATTTTCCCTCAAGGCCTTCTATTGGCATCTGCTGTCACCATGTTCAACACGGGACTGAACCAGGCTCTGAGTGGCTACACTGACTCATTGAACACGGTTCTCGTTAACATCTCTCACCTCTAATTACTGCAGCTTGGTAGGATGGGAGAACCAGCATGTAAAGCATGCTGGTAATTACATTTATTATACTGCTTTCTTTTGCCATCCTACAGCTTTCTTTCTTCCCTCATGTCAGAGTTTTTCTATGCCCTCATAAAATATATTTCTTTCTTTGCTCCGGAGATCTCCCACGGGCAAAAAGTAGGTGGATTGGTACTTATGAATTAGTCTTGGCAGTGCTCTATTGCCTCCCTAGATCAGGCAGAGAGTCACAACTACTTCTACAATTCTCTCATTGAGTAGGATGTAAGGAACGATGACTAAACTGTAGATTTAGCGGTGAACAATTTTCTGACAGCTTTCTCGTTTACTGACAATCTCGACCATCTGAGTGTCTCCCCAGCTTCACTGAGGTTCGCCTCATGACACCGCTGCAAAGCAGGGAGGCATGCTAGTTCCATTTTATTCATGGGGACTGAAGCTTGAAGATGTTGAGACTTAAAAAGTCAATTAGAGGAAGAGAGATTAATTCTGACACCTTGTCCACCGCATTAAGTACCAAGACCTGCAGTTCCCTACTCCAGCCAAATTACAAAAATGTGAATTTAAATAGTCTTCCATCTGCATGTATTTGCCACCCACTTAATTCAAATTATCTCATCCAAATCTATTTTGCATCACACCTCCCCAAACCTTGTCTTTGCCTACCATGCTTGGAGTTTCAAATGTTGTGATACGTAACTCACACGTTTGATTTTGCTGGTTTGGGTTCTTCTCTTTTGCACTTCAGCCTAAGACTAGAAGGAAACCACGACGACTGGGTTTTGAAGGGATGTTACAGATGAGTCCAAGTAATTGGAAGCATCTCAACAGTCTGGGAAATTAAACAACATGCATACAGGGAAAACAGAAAACCACTAAAATCCTCTTTCAGAGATGGCTATGGAGTTTTTCCCCTCCCTGTCTGATTTTTTTTTTATTCGATGTATTAAGACTCATATAATAACAATATTATTATGGCTTTGCAAATTAATATATAATATCTTCTGTAGTTTGAAATACCTATAGCTTAAGCATTTAATTTCTTCCATAAATGTCTAGATACTGACACAATTAGGTTTTGACACAGAGATATTTCTGCTTACTGGAAGTCTGGTAGCAAGAAGACTGTACATTTTGAATGGGCTCATAAATATATATTGAATTTAATTTTTTAATACGCAAAATTCATTTTCCTATTGTTTGGTTGGTTTGGTGGCTGCTTGAGAGAAATATTTTCTATAAATATTTTTGTTTTGTACAACTAATTAGTCCATAAATCAGCACATTGTAATATGGCAGAGATTACCCTCAAGCCAATAGAAAGCAACTGATTGAATGTATTTACCTTCCCTCATAATTCATTTCTCAAATGTCTCTGCATTTTCTTCTGCTGCTTCCAAACACTGTCCTGCTGCTTTTTCCTCCCTCCCCATTCTTCGCACACATACGCCAGTTCAGCCAATAAGCACGCTTCCTATTAAACACTGCATTTTTCCTGTGTTTTGAACCAAGTGCAGTGGGCTGACAAAGCACAGAAATAAACAATAACCAGATAATCACAGATCAGTTTGATTCTGGAGTAGAATTTCTTCATGCTTTCCATTTTCACATTATTCGTTAAGGCCGTTTACTACTACTAGAAGTGTGCCAACTCTCCAGCATCAACATGAAAAGAGGGGAGGGGAAAACCACAAATGGAGAATTCCCGTTACAGATGTCAGACTGATTCAGAAGGCAGTTCAGCACGGCAGCCATATGAAAAACATGCATAAGCACACGCTGAACTTGAAGCCTGAACTTTCATAACACCGAAGCCCCTTTAGTGTATTTTTTTTTTCCTCCTTACCTATCATGCCTACTTTATTCTCCTCAAATAGCTTGCAATGGCTAAGGAGAGGTAGGATTCTTCGGAGGCAGTATCACTCGTGCATTGCACGCTGACGGACATCCAGCCCCCTACAACTTTAACAGCAGAACCCCCCCAGAGACAGGCATGACTGTCGCTATTTCTGCTGACACAAGTTCCTGAGTGGCAATTCTTGCGTGGCGATTAGTTGGCAGGCGTCGTACAGGTGCTAATGGAGATGTGCACGCTCATTAACAGAAGCTCTCCGTGGTTTTTTCCCTAGCCGTCCATCTCAGCAAAGGAAGCGGAATGAAGATAAGCCTGCCTTTCATCTCTCAACACCAGGGCTCAGAGGAGGAGGAAACAGATTGACACAACAGTATCAGAAAACATCAAAGTTCAGTGTACGCGGTGCGTCTAGTCTGTGGACAATTAGGATCCATTCTCCAAGGACTGACCCCTTTGCATTTGTTATTGACCTGCTCCAGAATCCACTACATGCAAAGGAAAGCCTCACCTTGATTTCAACCAAGCAGAACCAGGTTTTAAATTCTACTGAAAAAATAATTGCAGGAAAGGAAAAAGTAATCCCTTAGGCATTATTTCTCTGATCCTACTATAATCTGCAACATTTGTGCAGTTCCATGTACTATTTATTGTGCATTACTCTATTGCAGCACTTAAATTATTCTGATTTGAATGTTGCCACAGAGCCAGCAGTTCTGGTGACAAATGTCTTAATTTTAAAAGCTGGTCTGCATGGCAGGCACCGTTTCTATCCAACAGAGAAAGGAACTCCCTAGCTGAAGCTGCTTTCACCAACAATTTGTTTGCCAGCAGCATGTTTTCCTGTTTAATCCGTGTTAACATTTTGTTCAGCGTTATCCTAACTGGCATGTATTCTATCCGATAAACATCTCCTCTTTTCCCTCACGGAAACATTATTTATTTATGACATTATTGTTACAGACAACTAAACAGCCAAGAGGGAAACACATTTGCTTTTCTACAAATACCTGCACATGCTGTTAAGCCTGCATCATTTTTCTTACAGAAATGTCTAAAAGTTGGTAAAAGGGTTGCTAGCATGTCTTCGGTATCCACTGAGAACAAGGAACAGGGACAGGCACATGCAACAGTACAAAATCAGCAAGGGTTCAGGAGGAAAATAATGGCATTCCAGGTTGTTGGGTTGATACATGAAACTTTCTCCTTTCCGGCCCAATTTGTCATGACTCCATGGCTAAATGGACCCGGTATAAAGTGACTCCAACCAAGAGCTGCTTTCATTCACGTTCTCTTCTGCACCTCTGCCGATGTAGGAACCAGCTACCGTGGTATCAGGAAGCCAAGTACCTAAATGTGCACACAGGGAGCGAACATCAAATAATGGGCTGGAGGTCACTGTGCTCCCCAGCCTGTTCCATGACTGAGGCTCAGTTAACAAGGAGGAAGTGGTACAAATCAAATTACCAAAGTGCCGGAGAGGCAAATATCCTCAAATTCCCTGTCACTTCACCAGTTATTACCACATGTTGGATCCTTAGCGACAGAAACACAAATCCATTTAGAAAAGGCCTCAAAAAGCTCCAACTGTTCCAAGTTTAAGTCGCTGCTCTGCACCACACTGGGACTGGCAATTATCTCCCACACCTCTGAAGATCCTGTCCCATCCAGGGGCTGTACTTTTATCAACATACAAAGATTTTAGTGTGTCTACCCGTAGGTTTCCCACCGCTCTTGCTGTATGATCTTTGTCTCAAAGCCCAAGTCTCTTTAGCACATACGTGTCTTCGAGCTATGTGACACAGCTCAAGACACAGCACATAGCCTCAGTTATTATAAACGGACACATTCTTGGGTGGGCTCAGAGTTTTTCAGACACAGAAAGAATAGTCAGTGCACAAAGGCTCAAATCAAAGGGGCAAAAACTGGAAGAAATGGAATGCATTGACTTTTGAGAGCAGGACAGAGGCGACTGTTAAAGGGGGACTCAAGTGTAGGGGTATTATTTCGGTAATACATGCATGCAATGGAATGATGCAGGCGGATATACACACATGCTCACGTGCTTATTTTATTTGCTAGGGAAAGACAAAGATTTCATTTCTGTTACAGAGGAAAGTATTTGATATTACGTGAACGTACACAGGTAATAACTGTGTTTGAGTATCTACCCACCTGCTCATTTGCAAATCGCTTTCTAAATGAAATCAACCTTATCCTCTGGACTTTTTATCAGCTAAAGGACATTTTCCTGCCCATTATCTGCTTCTTACTATAGAAGATGTAGAGACCTTCTGGAGTCCCTCATCAACAGAATGTGTTTTATCGATATGGTCCTTTGCAGCAAAAAAGCAACACACCCTGGGAATATTAAATCCAAGAGTCAGCAAATAATCCTTTCCACCTAAAACAACAGCCACAGCATATAAAGACATGATGGCAGCAATGTAGAATGCACGTCCATGCAAAACCTGGGCTCATACCCGTGGCCGCCAACAGTTTTATGAACTGATGTCTTTGTCACTCTGAGCCTGTACTTTCTCGTTACCCACATTAATTAAAATGGAGTAGGAAAGGGGTGCTGACCTGTGCAAGCCAGGGACCCCAGCGATCACCACCGGCAGAGTGAGGTGAGGATGTGGGAGAACAAACCCAGAGAGGGCAGGTGAAAGGGGCAGCAATGCAAGGCAGCAGAAACGATGGTTACTGGCAGGCCAAGGGGGTAGAACAGGTGTAACTTTTCAAAACATCACAAGCATCACTAACTAATGTAGAAAAACTTTAGTTTAGCGCCTAATTAAATTTTCTTTGCTGCAGGCCACTACTCCTGAGAGCAGGTCACACTGCTGATTAGTAAGTCCTGCCTGCTTAAGGTTTCTCTGCCAAATTAGAAGAGATGTGGGAGCAGAAAAACTCAAAACACAACCCCAAAAGAACTACCCCCTGCACAACCTTGAAAGACACATCTTGTTTCTAATATACCTTAGAACTTTCTAAGCTTCTTATAACAATGCTGAGCAAGTGGAGGGTGAAGGGAGGGCGGGGCATAAAGCCTTCTAGAACCATGTGTTGGTTGCCTTTTCAGCCTCTATTTGCATCAACCCAACTGAGGTCACTGGGGCCACTGACTCAGAAGACAACAGGCGAAACTCAAAATCCTTCCCTTCGGTGCGCAGAGCTCAGCACCACACAGGTTCACGACCTGTTCGTGTCTCAGCACAAACGGGGCAGTGCTGAGAGATTTAAGTCATTCTCAGGAAAACAGTATCCAAGTCTTTGGGCTCTAGAAAGAACCAATTGCCTGGCTCCAGTAGGTAACTTTAAAAATCCAAGGCTTAATCACTGTCTTCATCACCATTTTTACTTTTCTGCACCTGTATACAGACACACACTTATATATAAATATATGGGCACAGAGTGACGCGTGGTGCTCCAGCACCCAAGCACTGCTCCTTCCTCATCTGAGCCTGACATCTCGTGGCTACAAGGAACATAACGTTTAAGCAAGCTGCGTACTACCCGGCTGCACATGAGCACGCTGACGCCTGCACGATTTAGGCAAATACAAGCCAGCTCTTGAGACAATTATTTCCCTTAATTAGATGTGACGTGGCATCAGCATTGTGTTGTGGTAAGACAAGCTGGCACAGCACCGTAAAGGCAAAGCAGTTGCAAATAACACAGAGCTTTGGTTAACTGGAATATAGCAGATAATATTTTGCTCAGAACAGTATACCTATCTCACCTGGAGTAAGAATCACCAGGGTATCTGCAGGTGCTCTCCTGATATTGCCATGTTAAATATGACTTGGATTTTTGTGACAGGAACCAAGCCACTCCTGCTGCAAGAGCAGAGCATTAGTACAGATGACTACATGGGGAGCGGAGGGGGGAAAACATCTCAGACAGGAAGATAAGTGACTAAGCAAGCTGAGTGGCTTTGCCTGTACGCAGACATAGCGTGGGCACATGTGTGGCAGGGGGGAAAGGGGATACATCCATCTTACGAAGGGTAGCTGCTTTTTCTCTTCCTAAAATAGGTGGTCTCTGAATTCATTTTCAAGAAAAATAACTTAAATCTCAGGGGAAGAAAAAGATGCTTCCTTTTAGGAGGATTTGCTGCACTGTCTGAAGAGGTCTGACAATCACCTTCTGTTCTCCTTTTGGCACGGAGAAGAAAAAAAAAAATCAAGCAACAAGACAGAGAAAATAATTTGTGCAGTTTGATTAGTTTCCACAGCAGATGTTCCCACATATATTCACATCTCCCCAACTCTCTTTCTCCAGCCAAGCGTGCGCACAGCTGGAGTCAACACCAAAGCTATTTAACAGAGCTATTAGCAGGGGGGGTTATACTATAGACCCCCACCCACGCTTCTCTGGGGGCCTGCTCCTGTTCCCATCGAAGTGAAGAAATCATCATGCTCATTGTCTTCAGAGGGAGCCGGAGAAGGTTGCTGGAAAAATGTTTGCTACTCTTACAGACCTGCACTTTCACCTCTTCCATCCTCTGACTGCCATTGCATTTTCCTGCTGGTACCATAAGGCGCTGCAGCCCTTCACGGAGCAGCTCTGGGGTTTCATCCTTGGTCAGGTAGATTCCAGCGGCAAACAACTTTGAAAAGAATGGCAACAGTGAAAAAATGTTGGTTGGTTGTTAGTTAAGTTTTAATGACCATAGATTTCCAGAACTGGCAACTACAAAGTTGCACCTCATTAATGTACCAGTGACTGAATAAACCTCAAAGAAGGACCCGAGTGTTCCCAGATGAAAACAACACTGATGGCTTCAGGCAAACTCCTGCAGGGCGAAGCCTGGCTGGAAAGTCAGCCCCTAGCTTTCAAAAGGCCACATGACAAGAAATTCTAAATTCCTAAATCAGCTCTTGTTCCTTTAAAAAAAAAAAAAAAAAAGAATAAAAGGAAAGGTTCTTAACATTGACAGAAATACTGTTATAGCCTTGGAACTTTGGGGTTTGTTCTAATTGCTCTAATTGCAACTGTGAGGTTTACTGTAAGGTGCAGAAAGAAAAATATTACTACCCCTTTATATCTTCTCAAGAAGGAAATTTTAAGGTTATGTACATGTGCATTCCTAGGAGCTCAGATTCTGTGCAAATTGTGCAGCCAGTGTGTCTTCACCAGTTCTGTATCTTGCTGGAGAAGACACGCACGTGTGGGATTCTTTCATGATGGAGATATGCTTTCTTGATGCCAGTTAAAGGGGAGCTGAAGTGGAAAGACACTGGTGGAAGCACTGCAGTAACAGCTGGGAAGATGTCATCCTGCACACCCACAGTGCTGTCCGTGGAGATTTTTTCCCACTAGGTTCGCAGTGTGTGCATCCGAGGGCATCTTTTCCACGCGCACGGTCACTTGAAAACCAGTGTTAGAGACGACTGCCAGGGCTGTGGTTATCAACTCCAAGCTGCTGCTCAGAAGGGACATATTAAATGTTTAGGTGGCAGGTTAGCTATATTACCTTAGGTAACTAAAAGCACAAATAAGGAAGACTGCTTTTAGAAGGGATTGCTGAAACTGGTTGGCAAGTACGGGATTTGAGAAGGAATGGTCCGTACCTATCCCTGAAGTCCCCGTGAAGAGACAAGATGCAGGACTGCACTAAACACAGCAAGACTGAGTGAGTGCTGACAACAGGCTGCCAGAGGACAGCACGGCTACTACTGGGAAGTAGGAAGGTACATAAAAACAGGACACACTGACAGAGGGGCCTGGGACATGCTTCCCTCAAGCAGCACGGGGAGACACAGAAAGGGATTAGCAAAGCCAAGCCAGGGACGAGCTGACAAGCAGAGGATCTCTTCAGAATTAAGAGGGCAGTGGGCATCGCATGGGTATCCTCAAGCCTTGAAGGGAAGTTCCAGGTACAACTCGCTCAGATAACTAGATATAAATGATCATCCTCTTCATTGCTGGTTTGGACTCGAAACATCCCAATGTTTAAACACTCTCCTGTGGTGACTGCTACTCCAGTACAGAAAGCTTGTGTAAAACCAGGCAGAAAATTAAAAGGGCCCACAGAGTAAAGTAAAATAATCTATATTGTTTTCCTTCTTCTGGTTGAATTAGGTGAAGAAGGGCAGAGCAGCTCAGAATTAAAGGCAAACTACATGGCTAACACTGTCTGTAGACTAACCATGGGAAGCAGGATTAACAGAAAGCATCATCTGCACTCAGTGTGTGAAACCCCATTTCCTGAACTTTGCTGAGTTCTGCCGCTGACTTCCATGTAGCCACAATTTTATCCAGAAAAATGCACCAAGTCAAATTCTGTGAGAAAATGGAGGCCTGCCAGCATGTAAAGGTGTGAGGAATACTGCATACCTCAGTCTTGAAAGAAATAAAAACAGCTCTGCCATGAGAATTTTTCTCTTCATAGGAAAATAAAACTTATTTGCATCATACCAGCACAGTAGCTTGTTCCTCTCCCCGGTGCAGAGCTGATGCAAACTCCCACTCTTGTTAGAGAAAACACCTGGGTCTGTTTCAGCTGTATTAGTGGAACCTGATTCTGAAAGCTCCAGAGATGCAGATACGACATGGGATTCCCAAAAGCATGTGAATACTCTAAAATCTGGCCCCCGGGTCCACTGGCAATGAAACAAGACACAGGATGTTTTATCATGTTCCAAACCATTCTTGAGGCTAACGAGTGAAAGCAAACATCACATCAGCAGGATAGTAGGGTCTGGCAATGCAAAGGGCATCTTGCACAAGCTGAAATAGTGTCAGGAAAAAAACCCCTTTGGTCCCTTCCTCCCAGTAATCAGGAAGCTTTGTCATCACAAAGGCTTAGAGAGACTATATGGCAACCAAATGCCCCCCCTCGACCCCCTTCAGCAAGCTCATTTCAGCTGCAGTTATAAAACACGAACATAAAAAGCCCTCAATGAACCCAGGAGAGCGCAGATGTTAATTATAGCAAAATGGCATCAAAGCCAAACTGAAATTTGGTTTGGTTTAGTTCTGCATGATTAGTTTGGCAGCGGTCCCAAACGGTGTAAACCACGGGCGATGCAAACCCTGACCACTTGACAAAGATATATGTAGACTTGCCCATCCTATGTAACCCCACGTCACCGACGTCGTTATTAGCAATTGCCCTTAAGCTAATGCGTCGTACGTCTTTCTGACAAGAGTAATGGCTGGGTTCTGACAAAGAGTAATTGCCATTTCAATTGAAAATGGTAAAATATAAGCGAAACCAAACGTGAAATGGTTAGTGAAAAACGGAGGAGAGATGACAGCAGTGCGTAACTCCACTGGAGTTACCAGTAGCTCTGCTGACCTTAATTCAGCTCTAATAAGGGTTCAGTGCAGTACAGGCGGCCAAAGCACCGGGAGGTGGTAGTTACAGCATCCTCAGCGCCCAAGGAGCGCCAATGCTAACCAGGGAACCTGAGGTTTCCATTACCCCCACATCTAGGGCTCAACAGCCTAATTCTTCCGTTTTAAACTGATTTTAAACTGTCAAGCTGTTGAAAACTACAGTGTACCAAAGTGAGGAATAAGGCCGTGTCCTGGAGGGTCAGGCGCTGTGCTCCTCCAGCACACCCTGTCTGGGAAGGAACGCAGAGTGCTGAACAGGGAGTACCGCCAGGCTCCTGCCAAACCCCAGACGTGCAGTATGCCTCTCTCACTTTCAGCAACTGAAATTAAGTTCTCTAAATATTCCAATCAATTACTTTTTGATTTATTGCCTTCCATGGCATTTTCCTCTTTCATTTATTGGTGCGCTTGACTTACAATTCTAGCACGCAATGTCCCCGTAGGAAATACATGTCACTCTCTTAAAATGTCTCTGCTTCCAGTACAAGTTGAGGCTGTACCCTGTAGGGTGCCCCTGAACTAATCTCTTCCCTCCCCAGCCCTAGCAGAGCGCTCGGCCTCTCCGGCTAGCAGTTTTACCCACCACAGCAGTATTGATCATAAACTTCCCCGAATCCTGTCTCTATAGGACCGCACTAAGCATAACAAGTTAAGAGACTTCAACATCTTCCAGCACGCATTTATAACTTGGTAGTGTCTGATTTCCAACATTGGAATGCACTGGTCGTAGTCCTCGTCTGCCCCCGAGGTAAGGCGGCAGGTTGTGCGAGCTTTGCCCACGTACCTGCAGTGGTGGGCAATCCACCCGCTGGGACTGTTCTTTTTATGCTGCCCACTAATCGCTGCCACCCCACCCCATCTCAGTTCAGGTCCCCCTGGTCCCCCCCGTCCCAGCTTGGGTCCTCCCTGTGCCAGCTGTGGGGCAAATGGGTGATGGAAATACCACTACAGCACTCTCCACAACCCGCCGACAGACGCATCACCTTAACTGATCAGCAGTTCCTTGTTCTGCAGTAGCTGGAAACGTATGTGTTTTCCTTAAGGTCAGTTTGCAATATCCTGCTGCATTTTGCCCAGCCTTCAAAACACTCCGTCACTCAGGCCCGTTGCTTCAGCACCGTTAGTCGCATAACTGACTTGGCTCACGCACTCACAGCCCTCACCCCACCCCTCACAAATACTGTGCTTTTCATCAGCAACAGAATTCATAAACTCTCTAAATCCATCCATTCCCACATTATTATGAGAGACCTTAAAAAAGAAAAAGCCTTAGGGATAGTAATCTCTTCACTACAAGTACCTATGTTTCCCATGTATAAACTGCAGAATATATATCCTTAAGTGTAAGTATGATGTTAGTGGTTCTTAAAGTACCAGAAACTAGTAACTACGCTGTACTGCTCATTCACAAGGCCACAGAAAGACAGAGGGTGGGGATTTGGGGACATTTTAATTAAACCTAAGAGAATCAATAAAACCATTTGTCTAGTTCTAGTGCCAGTTTGTAGGCGGTGCCTTCATGCTGCCCCTGGTTTAGTTACATTAGAAATTACATGATCTGCTCCGCGGCAAAAAGCCTGTTGACCTGTATGTAACTCCAGCCCAAAGTGCTGGCCACCCAACAGGCGATCCACAGCTACGTGAGCAGTGTCTGCAAGAGTCGCCCGACCCCCGCGTAACGTATCAGCACGCCTCCGAGGAAGCAAGCTAAACAAATCAACAGCTCACACAGCACATCGGAACCACTAACCCACTTCCTTCATCAGGTAAGAAACTTCCAAGTCTGACAATATAAAGAGCACAAAAGAACACGTATTTCAACAGCTCCTGCGAGGAAGATTAGGGAAGGGGAAATGCGAGAAGAGGAAAATAAATTTGGTCAACACAATCCCTTACCATTTGGGCAGCTTTCTATATCATCCTTTCCGTACCCCTGCTAGGAATCCTTAGGCACACGTAGAATTCTAGAAGATAAAAACGGAAAGACTTACCTAGGTAGCAGTGACTAACTACCCACCAGCGAGCACTCGCCGCTCCCAGGCACTCCAGGGAGCAGCACTCACTGGTCAGCAGTACTTTGGCACTGAAAGAACATGTCCGTGACCATTTCTGCCCAAAGCAGAGAAAGAAAACACTCTCACTGCAAGTGGACTCTCTGTCCCAGCCACTACCCTGCAGAGTTTACAACTTCACCTCTATGGGATGTAAATGGCACATCTTGGATCCCTGTTGACCATTTTGGCAATACTCATAAATTACAAACTATGCTGAAAGATGGAGGGCTGCGGTTTTGTTAAAACTCATAACACCAACAATTCTCAAGAACAGAAAGAGCAGTCTCTTTTCAGCTAACAGGGCTTGGTTGCCCTCTGGGTAAATCGTACCTGAATCCAGCCATCGTGGGAATACTTGGGTTTCTTCTGCATTTACGGCTGCAATCAGAAACCCCAAGCAGGGAATACTAAACAGGGAGGAGGCAATCACTATTCATGCTCCTCAAACCTTTTTTCAGCAGATTTTTCAACCTAGAAAGTTTGGTCAAAAATACCAGGCATCCAAATTCCACAAAGCTGTCCTCAAAGCATTTCCTTTAACGAATGACAGAGCTGGGTAAAAGCAATACACCTTGAATTTCAGTCTACTTCATTTCTGACATTAGGATTACTGTAGCTTTTAGGCTCAGGCTGAGCAAGGCTTAGCTCCCAATTCAGTAATTGAAGCTGAGGCCTCTGTGCAACTTTGGGGTTATGTCTTTAACCTCAGCTTTCATGCATGTGATACAAGGATGCTGACGTGTTCCTCCCTATGCACTGAGGATCAGCTTGTGTGAGATGCAGCTGGAATATAATTTTCTGGGCAGTTATTTTATGTGATTGCCAGAGAAGTATGACTTGCTGTAAGACATGTCCTCAGGCACTCTCATTGCTACAGCCCAGGCAACTGAGTAACTCTCAAGAGCGCACATCTTGACTGATCCATACGGCTTCGGTTCGCACCAGTCTCTGTCCTTTTGACAATGAAGGGTCCACAGTTACTGCTGAACTTCATTCTGGTCAAGCTTGAGCTGCCTCTGAGGTGGTTGGCTGTATTGTACATCCCCCATGGTCTATGCTTCAGACACTTTTTTCATCTTAGAAGCTTAAAGAAAATATAAGATGATAGCAGTGTTATGCTAGAAAGTGTAATAGTGATTCTTGATTTTGAAAGTATCTTGAAACATTTAATGGATATTTCAGTGTAGAGTAACAAGCTATTTTGTTGCATGATCACAACAGGTCACTTAAATATAACTGTACGAAATATTTTAAAAGAATATAAAATCTCTGGAAAGTTCCGTTACGAATCCTGATTTTGAAAGTACCTCGAAACATTTAATGGATATTTCAGTTTGGAGTAACAAGCTGTTTTGTTGCATGATCACTTAAATATAACTGTACGAAATATTTTAAAAGAATATAAAATCTCTGGAAAGTTCCGTTACTCAACAGAATGCTGTTAAAATGAGCGTTCAGTCTCCCCTCTTACACTAATATTCCTCCCAGTCTCAGAAGCAGCCAAACCCAGAGCATCGTATACGCTTACATAAGAAAATCCCACCACTGAGTAGGTGATGCAGTGATTCTATTTTGGGTCCTGTTCTGACCAAAACATTCAATATATAACATAAATATTTTTCCAAAGAAATTGATGAAAAATACAATATCTACAAGAAACGCTCACTTTCAAAAAAACAGAAGAAAAGTTGATTATACTTGATTAAGTGTGTGCTTTGCCACTGAACTTGCTACTACCTGTATTCCGTAGCGTTTCTTATATATAGGCACCATGCTGGGTTACTGTGAGGGGAAGCATTCCGAGCTGCTTTAATAGGTACACTTCAGGTTAAAAGTGAATGCTCTACTAAGCATTTTTCACACTGACTATATGAAAACAAAAAGTTAAATGCTTCTTGCACTGGTAAGTATAATAGGAAACCACTGCCCGAGGCAAGGCACTCCTTGTGAGAACTTCGCACAGGCTGGCAAAAGGCCTCTCTAGGTACTGCTTCCTAAAACCAGGATGGAGGGCTGACTGAGGTGTTCTGTTCATCTCGGTAGAGGAGAGGCTGAGGAAGAAAGGAAACAAAAAAGCCTAAGAAACCAGGGAAACAATACACAGGCAGAGAGGCAAGCAAGAAATCAGATTAAAAGTGTGTTGTTTTTGAACAAAGTATTCACCAGAAATCTCGATCTCTGGAAAGAAAACTGATTCTGGGTCTGGAAAACAGAAAAAGTTGTATATTCTTTGTAATACACTGGCTGTGCTGATGAAATACATGACTTTTTCCCCCAGTTTCTTCTCCCAAAAGCAGCAAGATTCTCATTACTGGCTAACCACACAGAATATTCTGTATGCATCCTATGTAACACAGGTACATCTGCATGGTGAGACTGCAACCTCAATATCTAGGTAATATAGTTTTTAGAATTTATTTAAAAATTAATACATTAGTAAATCCTGACATTTTGCCAACTCTTTGAAGGCCGAGTGGAGCCACACGAGGACCCATTAATAAGCAGACACAGTGAGAGCATCAGAGCTCAGGCTGCTGCGTACTGAACCACGTATGTGCTCCAAACACCAGTCACGTTAATGGGTTCTGGATAACGACCCCAGTTTCATTTTGTGAGTGGAGACAGGCCAGGCTCCAGTGACACGGGGAAGAACAAACAGCGTCACATCGCATGCCAGTTGTTCTCCAGGCACATTCTGCTGTGTTACGGGTTACTCACTGTCACTTCATGCCGCCACACATCTCAGTCTGCTAATTATTACTTAATGCCACTACACTACTAAATGGTTTGATGAATTCTATTAGTAATTAGGACTGCTCACACAGTGACATTCAAATAAAACTTCTCACGGTGCATTCCTGTTGAAGACCAGAAAGAGAAAATACCAGGGTTTATTAGTCTTAGTGATGCGATGCATTTTATTTGGACTATAGCTGTTATCTATGCTGGTTGATTTATTTCACTGGTAGCTACAAAACACTCGTGAGAACCCAAAAACTGAGTCTAAATTCAGCTGCAGGTAAGACAAACCACTGCGTCTCTATACACTTTCAGAGCAGCGAGAAAGATGCCATGCCAAAAGCTAACACCGTAGGTTGTTAATAATCAAGGAACAGTCAAACAAGCTGCGTTCAGACACCAGAAGAGTTAGGCCTCGCAGTAGCGTTCAATCATTCGTTAAACACGATTGCAGTCAAGCTGATAGCTTGTTTGCCACTCTTCTACAGAGAAATTTTTAAATTATTGTATTTCTGCAAGTTCTGCATAAGAACTAAATTAACTAGGCTTGGTTTTTTTAATTAAAAACATAGTTGATGATGATTTGAGGGACGGATGCTTGAAGCAAAGTCATCTCTTTCTCAGCTCTTTCATTCTCCATCTGTTGGGAACAGAGCAGACAGACCTGGTTCCTGAGCTGCCTTCCTTGGTAACCCCCCCTGAAACCAAGGCATATTTAAGAGAAGTTTTGATTTTGACAACACAGCGTATGTTGCAGCAACGGTATATTCTATGGTTCAGTTCA
The DNA here is from genome assembly GCF_000690775.1 of Eurypyga helias. Classification (NCBI taxonomy): domain Eukaryota; kingdom Metazoa; phylum Chordata; class Aves; order Eurypygiformes; family Eurypygidae; genus Eurypyga; species Eurypyga helias. The sequence continues at coordinate 72,920 of NW_010252214.1, forward strand.
AACAACTCCAGTTCCTTCACACTTCCCTGTTAGTCTCTTCAGGAATATTTTCAGTGAGATTTTACACAAAATTTAGTGCCCAAAGCTGGACAGAGTACTTCAGCTGGAGCCTTACCAGAAATGAACAGATTACTTCACATTTTGTAATGTTCCCATTGTCATGCACCAAGACAATATTTACCTCCTTCACAGTAAAATGCTGTTCACTTATGTTCTGTCCATAATCCGCTTTTACTTTCCTTTCAGTCCTTTAATGCCATACTGCAGCCTAGCCAGCAGCTGCCCAGTCTAACTGGTGTAAACAACTCTTTTCCATCTGTAAAGATAACTTCAGAGATATCTAATTACATTCTCTTTTCTAAATTACCAATTTTTCAGTATCTGAGTGAGTTCAGATCCTATTCTCCAGCCCACTTACAGCCCATGCTTGCATGACATCACCTGAAAACATTTAAAATATATTTTCTAGATTTTTCAGTGAGTGAGTTTTTTTTGAGTGAGTTCAGATCCTATTCTCCAGCCCACTTACAGCCCATGCTTGCATGACATCACCTGAAAACATTTAAAATATATTTTCTAGACAGGAAAAAGCAGTGCTATCAGAACTTGTTTGCTGGGGGAAGGTCACATTTGCAACGGACATCCCTGCCTACGGCATAAAACTTAACTCCCTACAGACAGAGACCCTTGGAGATTTGCAAGTGAAGAATGTGCAAGCAGGGAACCATTGCTTTTGGAAGTTGATTTTTCTGAAGCCATGTGGTTAGCCACTATTAGAATGATGTGATCAGAAGTATTTTCCATGGAAATCTTTTATATACTTGCATGAGTGTTTACTAGCATGCCCCAGAAGATAGAAAGGGTGTTGTGCATCTGGTCTTATTGTATAAATCTGAGGAGCTGCAATCAGACGCCGGTGTCAGGAAGACTAAGGCTGCATTCCCAAGCGCAGGAGAAGGTAGGGAAAATAAAAAGGTATGTTTCCCAAAGTGTGAATCAAAGTCACAAAGACTGAAAAGCTGCATCTAGATTTTGTTTAGAGTGTGGGGGCTTGATATTCCACAACTTACAATCTGGAAAGAGTCACACTGGAGAGCAATCTGCCTTTAATCTTCTACTCCTGTCTTTACCTGATCCAACTGCATACACAATTACTACACATTTATGAAAGAACAATACATCTTTCTTTTTAAAATAAAATACGAATAGAAGAGCTGCTATTGCATCCTCTACTTGGAATTTTTCTTGGGAACAGAGCAGTTGATGTAATAGGTAATAGAAGTCCCATCCCTCAACCATAAAAATGACCAAAAAAACCCAGGCATGATTGCATTTATGATCTGCCTGTAGTTTGCTTCCCTCCACATTAATATTCCTGACAATTTATATGCTTAGGGGATTGGGCATGTTGACCTGTACCACACCTCAGCTGAATTCTACATCAGTCTGTGACTTTGGAGAGGGGGGGCTGAATGAAAACAAGGCTCCTTTTCAGCATGTCCTACATTTGCGTGTTCTTTCCACCAAAACACTCAAATTAGATGACACCAGAGTCACACCCAAAATATTACAGAACACACAGTTCCAGGGAATTTAATCTTTCATCCATCAGCAATTGACAGGAAGGGAAAGGGAAAACAAACTCAGAATTCAAAAAGACAAAATACCTGGGAGAAGAGGCAGGAAAGGTGTTCCTAGGATCACCTGGTAACTTAGGGTGAGGGCCCCCCAGCACATTCCACATTATTAACAGCTCACAAGCTACAGAGACACCAATTGTAAAACTACCAGAGAAAAAGGTTCCTTCAATTACCCGTATTCCTGTTAGCCTTACGCACGAGTAAGAATGATAATCCTGGGAACAATATTGCATCTCCTTGATGAAACCTTTTAATTGCTTTGGGGACAAAAATAAAACTAATTGAAGACAGATTTATGGAGTTATCTGGTAAGGCTGGGACTAGGTCCAAGGGTCCTTGACCCCTCTGCTGCATTAGCTGAGCGTTATAGAGCAGCATTAGAGAACTTCTGTTTCCAACCCAATGCTATCAGTAGATATTTAATATTTTGGCCAATCATTTAGAAAAGTTATCACACATCAGGTTGTTTCTAACACATATGGTATGAGATCAACTTTTCACTTCTTGTTCTCTGATCTTCTCTATTTCTGTTCTTCCTAAAGCCACATATTATGCTATCAACATTAAAAAAAACCCACACAGTTCTGAAAGATGCAACCCAGCCCCATGCCCCTTGGCAAACAGCCACTTCCAAACCTGCCATTTGTTATGAGTTTACTTAAGGTCACATTGCAACATTTTAAAATGAACTCACATATTTTCTGAAAAGCATATTACCAGGTACAAAATTGTAACCCAAAGTCACCAATAACTCAAACCTTTTAGGAGGCTTATTGAATAAAAATCTAACTTCACAGTCATGTAAGCAGCAGAGATCCTCATAATGAATGGGCAGAAGACACTACAGCAAATCAGGAATTATAAAACTAAATTAGAAACCCAAATCTCATTTGCTATAAAAACAAACAGCTCTTTGTTCTTGAAAAGGAAGCTGCTAAGATAATGCAACCCTTCTGCAGTCCATTTCTGATGCTTAATCCTTTCCTTATTTCTGTCAGCTAATTACATATGCATCACCCATTTCAGCATTTTGTGAAAAAGTAGGGATCGTTAACATCTCACAGCTTTATGAGATTAAAGTTACCCAACATTACCCTTTCACCACATAGCGGACATCTAGGTAACGGCTGAAAACCCATGGCACATTTCAACCAGCAAATCTAGGGATGGGTCTGGAGCACAATTCCTGTGGGGAGCAGCTGAGGGAGCTGGGGGTGTTCAGCCTGGAGAAGAGGCGGCTCAGGAAGACCTATCGTTCTCTACAATCGCCTGAACGGAGGGTGCAGAGAGGGGGGGTCGGTCTCTTCTCCTAAGTGACAAGTGATGGGACAAGAGGAAACGGCCTCAAGGTGCACCAGGGGAGGTTTAGATTGGATACTGGGAAAAATTTCTTCACTGAAAAGGTTGTCAGGAGTGGAACGGGCTGCCCAGGGAGGTGATGAAGTCACTATCCCGGGAGGTAATTGAGAGATGTGTACCCGAGGTGCTTAGAGACATGGTTTCATGGTGGACTTGGCAGTGGTAGGTTAACAGTTGGACTCCGTGACCTTAAAGATGTTTTCCAACATAAACAATTCCATCATTCTGTGAACCTAGGAAAGGCCAGGGAATGTATTAACATCATTCCAAGATTCAAAACTGTATGCCAGCGATGACCCTACCTGAATTTTACCTCCTGGGTGTGGCCTGCTGGAGCACCGTGCGTTACACCGACACAGAGCGTCTCTGCCCATCACTTCACCTCAATGCCTGCTGTCCAGGCTCTGGCTGAGACGGCTCCAACTTTCCCCACACCAGCTCTTAGAGCGCTGCGTTTTAGATCTGCAACAAAAACAGTGCTGACAACACACTGATGTTTTAGCTATCGCTAACCAGTGCTGCACAGCACCAAGTCCTCCTCTGTTTCTTACTCTTCTGCCCTCCCCTCTAGTGAATAGAAGCTGGAAGGGTACACAACAAGGTAGATGATCCAAACCAACCAAAGAGATGCTCCATGTCATATCATGTCATGCTCAGCAATAAAATGGAGAGAAAAGAGGTGCTCAAGTGGAAAAGGCAGTGCTTTCCAAACAGAACTTCTTGAATTTCAGATAAAATAATAATGTAAGGCTCTCAGCAGCCCGGTTGGTAGCAAAGAGAGAAGAGTTAATTTACTGCAGTGCCAATACAGTTGCTGTAACTATATGACTCTGCTAGTTGGGTATTTTGTATAAAGCAGCCCCACTTTTTTCTAGACAGCACCTCTCTCTCACCTTTATGAACTGCTAAAACCTTGAGATTCGACCTTTTCTCCTTCATAGTGCAGCTGTAGTTTGCCTGTGAGGTAGAGAAGGGTGTCCTGGTTGGCGTCATTTTCATTGTTCAAGTTAAGACTTTTTTTTTCCCCAAGCTGAGATTTTCAAATAAGCTTTCAAAGCCTTACAACTGGAAAAATTATTCAGAACAGTCACGAGTGGTTCTTATGCCCTAATTACAGTGCTTTCTCAATTTCTCACCCATCAGAGGACTCACATGTCTTCCTGCATATAAGGGGAAGGAGAACATCTGAGTGTGATATTGTTAACAAGAGGATTAATTGAGAAACATTTCTGCATCTCGCGTTAGGTGTGACTCTTAGTTATGTGATACGTTCATGGGTGACAGAAAAATTATGCCTTACATCTGGAGAGATGTGTAAATGCCTCATTAAGTTTAATAATTATCTGTTAGAAGGGCAGTTCCACAAGAAAATCTCTGCTACTGAAAAATAGAAAGGACACAATGAAACAACACTGCAATTGTATCATCTCTGACCTTGCTGAATTAATTCACCTGTCTAGAAATATTTTTATAAACATATTAATAATGGATGTAATATTGTGTAAAAAAAAAAAGCATGAATGGTTACACCATGACAAGATTATCAAGCAGCCCATGAAATTGGACACAGACTATATTTTCAGATTCGTGCTGAATTTGGATGTAACGTCACATATGACAGAGGGAGAAAGCAGAAGGTGGAAGAGAAAGGACATCGCTAGGAAACATGAGACATAAAAGGAAACTTAAGAAAAACTTCTTTTCAGTCAAAAAACTGCAAGCAGCATCTTTGACAGACAAAAATCAGTAATATGTGACAGATCCCACAACGTTTTGTATAGCTGAAAACAACCCCAAAACACCCCACCACCTTCCCAGATGTGGCAGAAGGCAAATGATCCCGACAATAAAAAGCCCTCAAGGGAAGCCATACTATCCTGTTTACATGGCTCAGGTTTACAGCTACACAAGGATCATACAAATCTGGGAGACCAAGCTAGAACATTACCAACTTCCGCTCACGATGAATCAGAAGGGGTTTAGACAGACAAAGCACAAGCTCCACACTAGCCAACCACGCATTTTGACACGTCATTAAACAAAAAGTTAACCAGTTTATTATATTTAACATATTTACAAAATAGTACAAATTAAAGTATGGTAACTCCATTATTGCATGACAACAAAACCTCCATACAGGTAAAAGCAGCACATGAAAGAGACACTCCATGATATTTAGGAAGTCTTTGGTACTCAAAATACAGTTTAAGATGCAGCATTAACTCAATCAATACAGGTCATTAACACAAACAATGACAAGTAGATTTATGCCACAAAAGTAAGTTTAGCTATGGCTTTCGTTCTCAAAGGCCTATTACCGGACTCAGGAATTGCTTAAAAGCTTTACACAGCAAATTCAAGATGGAGAGACTACTCAAAACAGTTCTAAAAGCAAGCTGCTGTAAATGATCTATTTCTCAACTCGTACTGAATTAAACTGCCTCTTCTCAGAACTACATGACAGCAAAGCACTGAACACATGACAGGCCTAGAGCCTACTCCTCTACCCCTTGAGCAGGCAAAACTGTGAAAGGGTCCACTTTGTCCACTTAAGGAATGTAGGATCAAGCCCAAGACAATAAAACTGTGTGGCAAAACATGGTCAAAGACACTACTCCCTAGCCTACGCTGCTGTACACATCATTTACAAAATAGGGTTTATGTATAATCTACATATTTACAAATGCTCTCAATTATCCCATCAAGTAATGTACTCAAGACAATCACAGTTTAAAGAGTTTTGAGGTAAATCCTTGAAAAGTTAGAGCATCAGCAGAGTTTCGTCTGCAAGGCTGAATCTCACAAGAGGAAGACTGGTAATGAGAAGATCCTCTCCTTCACCTGGTCACACAGCAATGCACGCTACGTGTGGCACATGGCTAAAACAGTTGCAGAGACTAAGGGGATTATTGTGAATCCTCTGTGCTATGCTTGGTTCTTCCTGATGGCCAGGAGGCCAGAAAGAAATGAAGAACAATGGGGACAGCCAAAAAGAGCCTGAAATACCTACTGGCAGATTCTGCTCTTTGAACAAACGATGGATATTACATCGCTTGTAGAGTGGGGAACAACTGTGGTGTTAAATTGTGCAGTGCCTGTGCACACGAAGTGCAAGAGGCCTGTGTGAAAAGACGTCAAGGAAAAGCAAGAGAGGATGTGGAACAGGATGAATTAACTTTGTCAATTGGTCAAAGTTACCCTAGAAAGAAAATGCATTTGAAAGCTTCATTTTCTTAAAAGTTTTCAAGCCAGGTTAGACATTATCTAAATATTTGAAACTGCGCATCTGAAGACATCGCCCACATTTATTTTAGCTTGTAACTACAGCACTTCTGACCCTCCATAAAGCTACTAAAACACTGCCTCTCCAAGGGAGGAAGCACACTTTACAAGGCCTGATGTTTCAAGCTAGCTAACCTAGACACATTTCTCCATAGGGATGTTCCTAACACTGCATGACGACCATTGAACGGCCATTAACATCCCAGGGAACAAGAGGAAAAAACAAAAGTCCGCAAGTTCCCTTTTATTGCCTTAGAAGAGTACAGAACAGGATAGAAACTCCTAACTGGGAAACGCAGCTTAGAGTTGGAAGCATGAAAGTTCATCTGAACCAATTGAGAGATTGAGATAAACAGATTTGTTCTTGAGAAGCGACAACATCTGGCAGTAGTATATTCTCTTACGGAATAGCTCTACAGTATTTAATGTTAAGGCTGAAAATGTAAAAACTCCTCTTGTCCTGGCTATCCTCAGCTGCTTGAATGAAAAAACCTCACACAAAAAGACTTGGGACAACAAAGACAGGATCCCACAATCCACTTTGTGGATGCTTTTCAAGCAACACCACATCACTACACCTTGATAAGATGTTGTCTTTAAACAAATTGTTAGAAGGTTTAGGCAGGACCTCAAAGTAGTCAGTTAACTAATTACATATGCATGAATGCTACTCATGTTTACTGCATTCGTATTTCCTTCAGAATGTTTTTGTGAGCGTAAAACTGTGTGTAAGGTGATAAGTAAAGTAGTTTGATGTTTCAAAACAAGTCTACTGACTATAACTTTATGCCCACTGGAATAACTGAACTCTTGTTTTCTGCATGCAGTGATAAGGAATAATAAGCCTTCATCTCCTTGTACCATCACAGATGTTAGCTGGAAGAAAAGAGACTTATTAAAAATTCAGCCATAGCTAGTATTCATGGTGTAGTACAGGGTGAAATGAAAAGGAGCATGAAGAAATTTGTTTTCCAGAGATCTTCTGGGAAGGTGAGGGTTGGACTTTGTACTGATCCCCAGTGGTGGCAAACCAGCATGTTGTTTCTTGCACAGCTCTGGGCAAGGTAGTAAGCTCTCAGCACAAACTTCTGTATAAATCCCAACTTTAAGACTGGAAGGTTCCAACAGACAAAAATGTTGTGTTTAAATACTTAACAAGACCAATAACACTTTGAAGATACTATTTTTTTTTAAATCCCTGAAACTGCTGGTCAGCAGAGGAAAGTTTTTAATTCATTCGTCCTCTTCAACATAAGTTGATGGAAACCAGCCCACCTAAAAAGGGGAAAAGCAGAACAAAATAACACATGAGATGCACAGGGCTTTTTTTAAATGGCTGACCTAGGCAAAACAAGGGTGGTCTGCTTAGTAAATACAAGATTACAAAGATAAACTTCACTGACCTGCCACAGTCAGGGTAAGTAGCCTAAATCAAAGAGTAACTTGCAGATATGATGATTTGAAGACTAAATTCCATCCCAATCCCCACCCACCCAAAAAAAAACCAAACCAAAAAAATCCACCACTTTTGCCCAGATTGCAAGTCCAAGCATTCAGAAAAGAAGTCTAGAAATACCACCAGCAGAAGAGGTTTTACTACAGGCAGGATGCTACTATTTTTTGAGTGAGCAGTTCAATATTTAACAGGCTTGAGTCAAGTCCAGAGAATCCTCCTACAAAGGAAACAGTGACTGATTTGATTGCATTACATGGAGTTCAATTCCAGTGCCACCAACCGGAGCTTTAAGTAAGACAGAACAGGAAGGCAGAGCCCAGTGTTTTACACTTCATAAGTTATAATGCTCTCTCCATTCTGAAATTAATGGCATGTCAAATAAGGATTATATAAAACATACAGGAACGCAAAGTCATATTTTTTATTGTCTTATCTACTTGCTTTAGGTTTTTCACTCAGGCTTCTTTATATCTAAGTCAATTTAACACTCATAAAAGACCTCAAAACCAAGGCTGGAACACGGCTGGAAGGAGTAACTGCATAAATTTTCTTCAGACTACCTTGCCAACACATGTCCAGAGGCGAGCTTGTGATGGGAATCCAGGCTGTGGGAGCTATCAGAGTGCTAGTACGTAACGGGGTGTTCTTTAGGATACGGGCAGCTGCATTAGAAGGAGATGCTCAGCTTTCTTCACAGGTGCAATGCAGGCAAGATGACCGCTATTTCTTCTGCTTCTCTGTTTCTTCTTGTCTAATTGAGCATTTCTGTGGTCAGTGACTGTGATGGAGTGACTACACCAGTGGGCAAGGGAAGAGCTATGGATGCCATCTACCTGGACTTCTGAAAGGCCTTTGACACGGTCTGCCCAGAGCACCCTTCCCCTGAATTGGAAGGATACGGATTTAATGAGTGGACTGTTCAGTGGATGAGGAATTATTGGGATGGTCGCATCCAGAGGAGAGTGGTTAACGGCTCCATGTCCAGACGGATGTGTTTCAGTACATGAAGGGGGCTTATCAGAAAGATGAGGCCCAACATTTTAGCAGGGCCTGTTGCAACAGGACAAGGGATAATGGTTTTAAACCAATGGAGGGTAGATTCAGACTAGATATTGTACAAAATTTCTTCCTTATAAGGGTGGTGAAACACACAGAGGTTGCCCAGAGAGGTGGCAAGATGCTCCATCCCCAGAAACATTCAAGGCCAGGCTGGATGTGGCTCTGAGAAACCTGGTCTAGTGGAAGGTGCCCCTGCTCACTGCAAGGGGCGGTTGGAACTAGATGATCTTTAAGGTCCCTTCCAACCCAAATCATTTTATGATCCTATGATTTCACTTTAAGAACATAACCAGGCTCAGGTACAGTAAAAAGAAATTTTTTTTTAAAATGCATAAAGGAGTAAAACTGAACATGTACTTCAGCCAGGCTTGTAACTTTCATTTTCAGCTTCCAGAAAGTCTGCTTACTTCCACCTTGCATTCCTTGAAGCTGCATCTCAGCCCTTTAGACATGGAAACAGCAGCTTCATATACTCAGACTAATTTGCATGAAAGAGCAGTATTCTAAGATTGAGGCCATGTAGCCTTTATAGGTCAAAACTGAAACTTCCATGCAAGTCTCAGAGTGCAGTGGAAAATGACTTTGTAAAAATCCCTGCTAAATATGGCACTTCAAATAAGCCACTTTTAAATATCAAAGCGGCAACCTCCTATAAAAAAATGTGGCGCAAAGCATTGCATTAGAGTCCAGGAGAAAGGTGTGGAAATCCTGTGTTAAACTGCTAAACAGATATCCACAGGCCCAGGAACCCAAGCTTTTGACCCCAAATACATGTGTGCAACGGTTCAATAGGTTCAGCTGTCGCTGTACTATTAATCTTGGTTATTTTCCGACCATATAATCTTGCCCCAATATTCAGCCTGGTAGGTCACATTAAATAACCAATGAATTTAGATGCTGGGAAAGCTGCCTGGCAAGAGTTCTGCCTGGCTCCTATGACAGGGATGAGAACAAGTTGTATCTTGTGATTTTAAATATACAAAGGACGTTTATCATTTCGGAACACACCTTTTTTTTTTAAAAAACCCAAAATCACTGTCATTGAAGGCAGAAATGAGACAAAGGAAGAAAAATATGTAACAAAACCACCTTACCCTTCCATTTACTTCACCTCTCCACCAGCCATTCGCACTCATCTTTGTATAAATTTTGACGACATCCCCTTTCAATAAGGAGAGTTCCCTCATGTCTCTGGCACAGAAGTCATACCTGGCTATGGCAATGCCTATCACCTTCGGGCTTAGCACTGAAATGAAACAAACGTTGGGATCATCAGGGTTTGTTAACTGGAGGCTGCTAAAGGAATTTAAACAGCAGTACTATAGAATATGAAACACTGATTTCACAACATACACTGGCATTGCTTTTATGGAAAGGTGAAAGCAGCTGCACTACACAGACCAAGAAGGTTTAAACATAGGTGAATGGTGTAGAAGTTGAAGGGGTTTTATGGGATTTTTTAATAGTTCTTTGTGTTGAGAAAAAAGGCAAACTAGATGAACGATAAATAAAATATCCTCCACCCCCAAATTGCTAAATACATTTGCAATTATTGTATTTTTGTGCTTCATATTAAAACTTCCTGCCAGTTACATGCACCAACCTATTTTACAGGTCACTAGTTTCTTTCCAAAAGAATTATTAGCATTTACAGTTGATTTAACTTTAAACCTCTAATGAAGCAAAACAAACAGACTAAGGTGCTGTCCTTTCACAAACAACTCCCAAGTTAAATATTAATACACTTAAAATTGGCAGTTAACATCAACATGAGCATAAAACTAAGGAGTTTCCTCAGGAATTTGCATGGATCATTGGTTACAATCTGCATGAACACTGGCTGATGTCAATCTGCATTTTTCAGGAGTTTACTCTGTAAATCCCCAATGAATTTGTTCTACAAAACTTTTTGCAAAGAAAAAAAAAATCCTTACAAATTTTTTCCCAAGTTTAGGTGAAATCAATGCTTTAAAAAGTTAAGCTACAGCAGTTGGTACAGATTCTGGTCAGTGTAAAGCCTAGACATTTTAAGCAATAACGCTGTGAAATATTTTTAAAAAGCAAACATGGGGGGGGGGGGGGGGAAAAAACAAAAAAAAAAACATGGGGGGGGGGGGGGTGAAAAATCACCCCCTCTCTCAAATAATTTTATAGGAAATTGGTTTTAACCCTGATGTAGAATGTCCACACTTGCAAAAGAAACCCTCAGCTCTTCCAGAGAGAGGAAAGTGGGCTTTGCACTTAAGGAAGAAAGGCCTTTGACTGAAGCAGTTGAGAAAAAACACCTGCTCCTCTGCTGCATTTTGTAGTGGATTATTTGACCAAGGCATTCTTTCCTTATTTCTTTCCATTAATGCCATCTTATTCTGTAGTTGATTTCCTATGCACGCCACTGTAGACAGGAAATCACAAGCACAAGCAAGCTTCCTACTGAAAAGATTTCAGATTTCATCGTGACAGAGGAACTGATATAACGTACATACGATCGCCTTTTTTCTCAGAACCTTTGCCAATTTCTTAAAAATCCCAATCATCCGTAGGAAATACCATTAAGATTCTATTGTTAGCAACGCCTTCAACAACTTAACACTCGAAGTTCATAGCCAGCTGCTTTAACTTAAAGCAGGTACGCAAAACATGGCAAAGGAGCTCAAAAACCTTGACAGCTTCAGCTCTGCTTGTATTTAAGATTTCTTCTGACCCCCACAGTCCCAGAGGCCTTTGCATATTAGTATTAAATATATGAAAACATTTATATATTCAAATATTTTTAGCTTACAGAGACAACAGAAACAATTTATTTTAAAATAACAAAACAAATACTATGTTTAAATTATTATTATGAAAACAATGGAGTGACTAAAAAACTGTTTTGGCAAAGGACTGTGCCCTCTTTTATATCATGCCATTAAAGTTTAGTCCTCCATCTCAGGCTGCTGTGTGGAGTACGGTTATCAGATACTTGATCCAGGATGTACAGGATGCCAGATAACAGAGAATCAGCATCTCGATTTATTGCTTATATTTACAGTATCAAGTTGTTGTAAAAATCTAGGTGATATATTAAGTACATTAAAGTTAAAACATACATTTTCCCCTCTAAGTAAGTCAGATGTAGACACTACTTGTTTAGATCCTGACATGAATGTTATGTCCTATACCTTATTAGGATTTCAGTGATCAGATTTACAGGGAAAACAGCAATTGTTTTGGAGAAAGAAAAAACAAAGAGCAGTTATTGATTGTAAGGTCAGTAACTATTTATAGGTGTGCAGCACCACCACGGGGGAACGTGGGGAAGCATTGCGGGATGGAAGGAGTGACTCGGGGGAGCAGGGTATCGTTTCAGAGTCTAGGAAGGAGATATAGGGGCAAGGAACATGATTACACAAAGCCAAAATGAACTAATCTGGGCAAACATGGAAGAAAAGAGCTAAGGAGGGAAGAAATGCTGGAAGAAAAATAAAGAGAGGGAAAAGCCTGAGAAAAAGAAGGATAGACAAAGAAAGGGGCAGATCTGGGTGAAAGCAGGACTTCTGACTCTTTTCCAAGTTGTGAAGCCAGAGAGGAAAAGGAGAAAGAAGCAAGAGAAATCAAAAACATGTATCTCCAAAGTCTGGAGGCAGAAAGTAGCAGAATTAAGATTAATTTAGAATCCAACATCCATGTTGTCAAACAGAAGTGATGCTTATGAAAGGAAGCCAGATGACTGATGGAATAAAGGAAGATGACGGTAATAATTTTGGGGAAAAAGTTATTAGCCATCTCTCTCTGGTGACACAGTCACAAAAGCAACTTGAGGAAAGACTATCAGCCCTGAATTCCCAATCAGAGCTGTCCCAGGGTAAGTGAAACTTGAGGGAAGACAGTCACCATGTGGAAAGCACATTTGTAAGATGGGGAGAGAAGAATCACCGTGTGAAAGAGAGAAAGGGGATAGCTACGGGGAGAATGAAGAAGGAGAGAGAGAATGGGATTAACAGCAGATTGATGGAAAGAAAGTGCCCAACAGGAGAATGTGAATGAGAAATTAAAGAGGGGAAAATAGAAAAAGCTAGAAAAAAGTAAAGAAGCTATTGAGAAAGCAGTAATAAACAAACCTTGTGTATTAGGAAGGAGATAAAGGATTAACAGGAGTGAGAAGTGTGAGGGAGGTGAATAAAAGGTACATGCGGGAATGAGTCGCTTTAGCTTAAACTAGCCTTTCCTTCTGCAAACAGGAGAAAAGACAGGGTCAAAAGAACCAGAGTCAGCTTTGAGTCACACTAGAGTGTGTTGGAAAAGTTCCTCATTGACGGTGAGACAAATGTGCTGCAAATGATTTCTAACACTAGTTTGCACCACTGATGAAGGAACCGGGGTGCAGAGGCTCCACGTGATCACAGCAGGCTGGTCTGGCTCTGAGCTTAAACTCCACCATGGTCGATGTACCACGACAAAAGCTGCAAGCAGTTGTTTCTCTCTCCTTATGGTATGGCCTCCTGGTAATTCTGCAGCCATATCCCCTAAGGGCTGCTGTTCTGTATTAGTTCCCATGCTCCTCGGAGCAATGCACATTTACTTGCACTGTTTAACAAAACCCCAGTTCTATTACTCAAGCGTGGTCAGCACCAGCTCCCATAGTCAGCTTAACCCTTCTCCGGTCTTATCAACTTCCAGATCAGCAAAACTAAGCCAGCTCTGAAGATGGTTTTCAATAAAATACTTGTAATGCCATGAAACAAGTATTTGTTCATTTAACGTAAGCAAATTCTTTGGCTATTTTAAAAAAGATGGTTTTACTAAGAGCATATGGCGTAGCCTATCCACCAGAACATAAAAACCCATCCAAACAGGTAAGTAAGCTTAAATTACAAAGTACCAATCAATGTTTTCCTTTGGATTTTTCCTTTCATATTTTGCACTTGTATAAAGAAATACTTTACCCAGCATACTATGCTACCTAAGGTACCGAATACTTACTTACTGTGAGTTACTTGAAAATTTTATGATAAAGCAGCTTTTCATAGGAAAAGAGAAATATAATTAAAATCTGTTGAAACCATATACGGGAATATATGGGAATGTGCGATAGGCTTACAGTAACCCCCAGTCTTGACTGCTGATCTATCACTGCAGGCCACGCGACAAATCAGCTTTCATGGAACAGTACCAGTTTCCGCAAAACCAGACGTTAGGATTCAGTACTGTGCAGCTGAATTGAAGAGGTCATCTCCTAACCTTGCCCAAAATGATGGAATCTCAGAGTATTCACCTACAATCAAGGGCCAAAACTTAACTCCCTTGTGTTCTCCAATTCAAACTGGGTGAGTGCTTCAGACATTCCAGCTCAGTGTCATGACCACAGGGTAAATGGCCACACCAGAACGGCTTTCCAGTCATCTTTCCTACAGATGCGTACCGTACGTAAGGAAATATCAACAGGAAGAGTGCCTTAATGCCTGCATTCTCAGTGTTATGACTACAGAAAGGAAGTAAATCATCTGCCCCCCAAAAAAATCTTTACTCCAAAACACTGAACAACTGAGGGGCAAAACGTTCAAGAGCAGTATTGGATGTTGACATTGAAATCCCTGGCACGAGTCGAGGGAGGGCTCAGAGACGCTCTCTGCACAAGGGAGCGCACTAGCTGCTTCCCAGCTCCTCGAGGGCATTTACTACTAGCAAAATTCTTCTTGACTTGTCCAGCGGTGCAGTTCAACTCCTTCAAGACTAGCTCTTGGAGATGAGAGCAAGTCACAGCCCTACTGACACACTAATGAAACCACCACTACTTCAAGCATTTTAATGTCGACTCTTAATTGAAAATGTTTGATCAAAGCTACAGGTGGTTAAATGAGAATAAAGAAAACAATATTTAGAAAACAGATGGGTAAAATTAATTAACAATGTTAATGCTGAAAGAAAGCATTTTCTACCAAAACTACTGTATGCTAAGATGCTGCTGCAGTATGGTTTGCTGCAGGGATGGGACGAATATGTTATTTATCTACAAGTAGTGAAATTTTCAGGTTTGTGCACGTTTGAACAAATACATTAAAATATATATAGCTCATAGGTGTCGACTACATAGCAAATTAACAGTCATGAGATCGTTGACTGAGTCCACTGCAACTACTGAGTTTTGCAACACCTCTTCAACCCGCTTATTGTCATAAACACTTTTTCAAAAGTTTTAAGAGTCTGATTTTCTGTTACACTCTAAGAATAACATGTAATAACTCAGATTTTGGAGGCAGAGGAGAACTGAACTATTAGATTCGTCCCTTCCCTCGCGTGCTGCACACAGAAACAACAGAAGCAAAGTTTGAAGAAATATAAAAAGCAGTAAAGCAGTACCTGACCAGAAAGGAGTGGAGGAAGGGGGAACAAAGCTGTAGTCTGGAGGAGTTACAAAAGAAAACCCACAGAACAAAGAAGGGGCTTAGAGAAAGAAAGAGAAAAAGAGAAAAAGCAAAAGAACATTGAAATATTGGCACAAGACTTAAATAATAGTTTTTTAACTATATAATTCATTGATAATAAGGAAACTAAGGTTCCCTACTAAGGATGTCTGGAAGGAAATTGACTGTAATAACTAGAAAATTTGGATCCATGATTTAATTCTTAACAATTGCATTTTTCAAAGACTAAAGTAGAAAGACTACACCCGTTCAGGGTTTCAGGAAAGCAAATTAAAAACTTCAGACTCTTACAAATATTATCAAAATCTATGAGAAACTTTTTTTCTTCTTTAATCTGTGTGCCCCACTTCTTAACAGTAGGAATCCAGGAACTCATGCACTGGTAAGAATTCCTCTTGAGCCCAGGAAGACTACTCACACCCCCTTAACTAGGAACAGAGTCTGAGTTGAACTGAAGTCTCATGAATGGCAAAAAGTAGGCATTTTGCCCCGATACTCATTACCCTCAATAGGAATTCCACAGCTAAACTACATCCTCTAAGGCCCAAAGAGCATTGTGCATCTCTGCAGTTCTCTGACTTGAGAGAAAACACTTGAGCGAGCAAAAAAAGCGTTAAGCTCGGCCTAGGCAGACCCAGCACGTCACCCTGGTCCCTGTAACAGCTTCCTCAGGGGAAAGGCTAAAGGTGCACTTGTTCTACAAACCTAGGGTCAACATGTTTTTAAATATAGATGAAACCAACTAAAATCACTTCAAATGGAAGTACAGTTTGTTGACACGTTCTCACATTAAGTCTCTCTTAGAAGAGGCAAAGAAGATACATGGTGTACAAAAATCTAATGAAGTTCTTTGTGATCTTGGCTTCCCAGCTGTGATTTGGAAAGGGAAGTCCTTCCTCACCTCGATAAATGATAAAGTAGCCGCTAAATTATGCCTAAAATTATCTATAATTATTGATCAAAAGCCTTCCTTAAAAATGTAGCTAGGTTATATTCACCACATACAGCTACTTCCCTGAATTTATTCCTTTGGCTACATATGAAACAATATAATTTTGCTTCAAAATGGTTATGTGCAGAACGATGACCAGAACTATCTAATGCAGGGAATTAAAAAAGAATCCATGGTGGAGGTAACAACAGAGTTTTGTGCATCTTACCTGGATGAGTACAGATACATTTGTGACAATGATACGCACAAATAAAATAAAGAGGACCAATACAGTATTTTAACATCACTGATAAGGAGGTTGGTGTTGGCTTTTCAGGAGAAAGGCTGGGTTCGTCTGTTTCTTTCAAGGTTGGGATGACACTTGTTTCAGTTTACTTTATTAACAGATACTTTTACAGAGTTAATGCATTAAGTAGTAGAATGACGTGTAACTACTCCTAGTCTACAGGTGATGAGAAAGCCACTCACAGTATTTAGCTTCGTGATTTAGTTCATATTGAAATCTAAATTTCATAAAGACTCAGAGTCCTCAGTGACTGTGCTCTGCATGAGCAGAGCAGAATAAACTGCCAAAAACTATTCTGTAAAAGAATGTCAACTTCTCCTCCATTTTTGCTGTTATTTCATTAAATGGTCGATCATTCCCCTAATCTAATGTAAGAATTAGTATTTTTCTGTGTAGCAAACAAAATTGGATCATCCTCTGTCTGGAAAAGCCTAGGACTGAAAAATCAAGAAGAAAAAATGTATCATTTCCCCAAATATCTTCCTAATTAACCTGAACTTCTATATGGAGAAAAGTAAACGTCTGACAGCTATTACAACCACACTAAAAGTGTACAACAAATATTAGAACAGGATGGGTGACTTCTGTGAGACCAGGAGGCTAGAAAGCCAAGTTCTACTTAAAGTGGGAAGCCAAATCAATTATCTCCATAATTCGAAGATTTTTATTCTAAAAATCTAGTAGATGCTGAAGGGCGAATCAAATGCCCTGAAAATTTAAGAAGTGATTTGTTATGATCCATATCAGAAATTACAAGTAAACTGAAATGCCACTCGATTTCCTTTCCTCCAATGGGTATATGAAAACATGACAATTAAAAAAATTAATATAATCCTTTCTCACATTATTCTAGAAAGAGAAGTTAATCTGGTATTGCCATTCAATTTCACAGCAGCTCAGACTTTAGCAGCAGAAAATGATACAACTCTGTCGAAGTCGACAGTGGTTCAATTCATGGTTTTTAGAAATACCTTTCCCACTTATTCTGCCAATTATACATGCTAAACACCAGCTGTTTTGAATAACAAGCTGCTGCCTTTTCAAAATATGGCCTCATTAAAAAAATCCAGATATAGTCATATGATGAGTGCAGTACAAAATACTGAGTTGAAACCCAAAACATCCTTAAAATCAGCTTAAAATCATGTGTCAGCAGAGACATATTCTCACTGGCCTAAGAAAGGAAGCTCTGCTCTGCTTACAGCTAGTAATAACCAAAAAAATGCCAAGTCAAGTCAGCAGGGCATATCCTGCAGACCATTCTATGATCCTCTCAACAATTAAAGCCTCAATGCTGTGAGAAGGGATGAGGAAAGTACGGGAGATGACAAGAGGATGCGAGAGGCACAGGGAGAGCGCAAGCTAAAGGGAGAAGAAAGGACAGGACAGAAGTTCACCAAGAACAGAGATGTGCTGGGACAGAGCTGACAGAAGTCCTTGGAAACAGTGGAAGGAAACAGAAATGGAAGGAATAAAGAGGAATCGGGAGACAGAGAAAATTAAATGCACAGACACACTGGTTTCTTACAATCATCAGTCCTAATTTATCTTCGCTTTAATTAGGAGAGGAAGAAAGTCTCCAAAGTTCTAGAAATGTTACAGAAAAGTGTGCGAAACCACGACCAACAGAAGCAAGTCACGAAAAGCTCAGCAACACAGCGAATGAGAGCTACATCACCACAAAGACCGGACTGGGCTCTACTGTCTTCATATTGTTACAATCTCCATTAATTTTTATTTTCCTCTCATTATCTGTTTCAGTACAAAGACACAGCCATTGTCTGCAGAACTGCAAATCTAATATTTGCTCTTTGACAGAAACATTTTATATTTTCCAGAGGCCAGCCATGTGCTAGTTTTAATCATAATATTGAACTTGCACGTGTCCTAAAAATCATCTAACCTCCACTAACGTTGCAGTAGGCTAAATAAAGCATATTACATGCATTGTAAATCTTCACGGTTTAGCTCTAAACTTCACTTTGTAACTGCTATTTACATTGCACACTAGTTCATTAACTTCCACAAGCTTAGAGGTCTGTAATAAACATTTAAGGTTAAAAGGCAGGCACAAAAATAACTAGGATACAGTAAAAGTAATTTTTCTTTCTGACAAGTTTAAGTGGTGTTACTGAGATGCTACTTCATAGGGCTACACTACGGGACTGATTTAACCCCTTTTTCAGGATTAGAAATTGTCACAGATATTATTAACACTTGTAGCTGCGTGTGTGCAGAACTCTGAAAAAACTACGCAGGATGCAGTTTACACCCTCACCAGTGTGCCTAATAGGTTTCTTTGAATATCAGGGAGATTTTAAGTTTGGCAGCAAGATCAACTTGCTAGACATGTTTATAAACTTCCTGGCAGATCTGAATCTGCTTAGTTTAAAAAAAAACTAGCTAAAATCATTACCATATTAACTGGTTATATGTCAAAAATGGGAAACAACGATGCTCCAAGTGCCTTGTCCTTTTAATATTTATATGACAGAAAATAATGTACAAAAACCTGTAATACTCACAGTTGCCACCTGCTCTGCTACTCCTTTGTCCCACTGAGTTTTCAGATTCTTTGTATGGAAATTGAAGAGTAGTATCCAAACTTCGAAAGCCTTCTTTGAGAGAGTGGTGCTTATAGTATTCAACAAGTTCCTTTCAGAAAGGAAAAACACTGTCACTGGAAAATGAAATCACATCTTTTTCCCATTCTGGTGTACAGTAGACAATAATTTTAGCATACAAGTAACCTTATTCTGTAATACAACATCCCACAGTACACATTTATTTTTTTAAAACATCAAGTAGCCTAAGTATTGAACTGCTTTCACTCTGTCACATAACTGGGTTTTGGCTTTTTGGTGGTGTTTTGTTTCAGTAAAACCTTATTGTCAGAGTCAACATTTACTGCATCTTAGACCCAGGCTGAGCACATATTCGCTTTTCTGCAGTCAAATAAGTGATGTTTATCCACACAAACATTTCTAAGTACAGATCCAAAATAAAGCATGAGGATTGCATATGAGCATGTAAGTCAACAGCAAATTAATAAGAAGATACATGGACCACGTAAAACAAAGGCTCTGCCACTGAAATTTATGGTTTAGTTTGTACATAGAGTGCACACTGAAAAAAATCCAGCTTTTCACATTCTCCTTGGGCCCAATCCAAATATCTGTGTCTGTGTAAATACGTGCATATATAAACATGCATATGAACAGATATACACACACAGAAAAACTTTGTATATATGCACAGATTTTCGATATCTGCACACACACATACACACATATGTATGAAAAACATTAAAACCTGGCTCAAATAGTTCATGTAACCAGGAAGATAAGTTATTTCAGTTTCTATTGTAAGCAGGGCAACACCCATCAAAACACTGACAGCTCGTGTTATTCCTCCACGCTCTTCAGCCCCTGTCGTGGTATCTTCCATTTGAATTAGCCCTGATACTGTCCACATCACACATTTTGTACACAGAGCCCAGAATAAGATTAGAAGTGGCCAGACTATTCCAAGCAAATGTATTTCATTTGATTAATGATACTTCACCTGTGGGATTTCAGCTCTTCAGAAACACAAGCACAAAGCAACGTATTTACTGTAAACCCTTCACTCCAGTAACTCAGTCATTCCATCCTACTTACATTCAGATTTCCAAAATCAAAGCTGCCCAAGCCAAGCTTGGGTCAAAAAAGGGAAATAGTACCACATGCAATCATTTCTTTCTAGTTTAAAAAAAAAAAAATTATGAGCCTGCAACAGCCTACAGCAGTTTGAGGATATATTAATTCCAGAATGACTCTCAAATTACTTAGTCCTAGGCCTAGTGCATAAACTGTAAGTTCTTGGTAATAGTCTGAAGATTATCGTCCCAGCTGAGCCCCAGGAGCTCCACTCCCCACGCTGCAAGCTGCTGCACGTATCTGAAAGTGCTTCTAAGGCAGAGTCCAAAGCTAAGCAAAATCTACACCTGCTCTTACAGTTCATAATCACAGACCTGCCCAGCACTCCAAGTGAGCAGAAAGGCCGGGAGACTCAGAGCTGTTTGAGCTTTGCTGTCTGATATCAGCACAGCATGCAAGGTACAATGTCAGCAACCAAATTTGCTGCCACCCATCATCACCCAGAACCCAAACATGCAAATTACCAAGGCAACAGAGCGGGTGATTTGTAAGTAAGCAGCATTCAAAGCAGGATTTAGGGATACATGGAAAAATAATTAGTATAAAACTGTTGCTACCTTTTTGCGCCACTTAAATCTGTGAGAATTATGCTGTTTGGTAAAGTTAGCAAGCATTTCAGCTGGCCAGATTTTATTTGTTGGTTAAATAAAATCGTTTCAATATGAGGAAATAAAATCTACTTTGCATCACAAAGAGTTGCTTTTCAAAGCTTGGGTTTTTATACCATTCTTCCATGAAAACTTCCATGACGACTAACAACTGGCTGAAACATTCACTGCACAAACCACAGTAGCAGGGTTACAAACCGATAAGTAAGGTAAGTAGCCCTGCCAGCCTGGATGGGGCTCCTCGGGTGCCTGTCACATCAGAGTGATTCGCAGCTGCTGCGCTGACCCTCTGCTGCACCTTGGCTGCTTTACACACTCAGCACATGCGCATCACCCTTGTGAAGTTTCTCAGGCGCAGTACAAAAACTGTACAAGAACTGTTCTCCTTTTGTTACCTCCAAAGCACAGAACACTGTGTCCCTGCAGATCGCTACTCAAGGTTACCATGGCTGCTGGCTTTGTCTCTCTTCTGTTCCCAGTCCTACTCAAACTACTTTTGTTCCTCTCTTCTTCTAGACACCGTACTTTTCCTCTTGGCTCTAACCAGAACAAAGCAGTTGTTCCACAGCATATGCAAACAGCACTCACACCATCGCCTCTCTATTTAACTCTCAAGGGCCGACTTCGTAATACCCAAAAACCGAGTTACAGCAGGATTTTTTCCTAATTGAACGCTGGCAAGGCTAAATTGGTAGCCATGAGGCCTTTACGCCAGGAATTTCTTTTGTCCTCTCAATTCTTTGACACAATGCATATTCTTTTTGTTTCCTTGTTTAGCCCAAGTGTGCGCCCTGTACTTCCAACTCTGATCTTATGGCTCTATTTGGAAATACATAAACTGCATAAACTGCAACATCGCCCCAAGAAGATTCTGGCAGCACGCGACCCCAGCTCTCGGGCTCTGTCAGGATCCCGAGAGTGCTCGTGTTC
Organism: Eurypyga helias; assembly: GCF_000690775.1. NCBI lineage: Eukaryota > Metazoa > Chordata > Aves > Eurypygiformes > Eurypygidae > Eurypyga > Eurypyga helias. Next base: position 94,594 of record NW_010252214.1, read on the forward strand.
TCACCACTTTCCGTTTGTAGTGGTTGGAGACGAAGCAGCCACCTCCTTCATGCCTTTGAGAGATGCCATGATTTCTGTTGCTTGTTTGGCACTGTCCTTAGTTTTTATTGGTTTAGAGTACTTGGGTATGTAAGCAGGAAGGCTGCAGCGTAAGTTTTAATCCAACTGATTGCATTAAATATATGTTGAATGAGCTTCCTTTAACAACACATCAGAAAACGCTTAAGCAGCAGAATTTTACAAATGCACTAAGGTAATTTATTCAGACACCTTGTATTTAAAAATTTTGTCCCAGCAAAATGAGCTACCAAAAAAGTGTTTCAAATCAAAGTTTTAAAAACAATGACTGACCTAAGACTGATAACTCACTGAACTGAGCAGTTGTAACACCAAACTCTTATTTCTGGGAATGAACTATGCCTGTAGTCAGAGTGCAAATTAATGAGAGTGTCTACGTTTTGCGTGTCATTGCTACAGGTTGCTAGTGAGTGGTTTGCTGCCACAGAACACAACTTCGAGTAGCCAGACAGCAGCTTTAATTTAGACTAGTCGATATTGTCTCCAGATTACTATTATTCCAACAAGGATTTCTGAGCAATTAGCCATTCAGACAACCCCATTCGCTAGCTGCACTTCTTTTCCTGGTGCACCAGGACCAGGAAGACCAGCCTCTCCCAAGTTTTTCTGAGCTCTCTGAAACAGCTCCACCTTCTATCCTCTCCCTCCGACCTTAGACATCAACAAGCATCATTCTGTTCAGCAGTACATGTGTGTGTGGTGCACTGGGAAGGAACCTTCACCTAGCTGCTTGTAGGGATCATTATTATATAAAGATTTCAAAGACATCAAATCCTTCTTTCAAGATTCAGCCTAACTCCACAGCCGGCTGTCGCACGCTATTCGAATCCCTCCTACTCTTCCACATCACTGCAAGCAACACAGACCAGTCCTAAACATAAACATGTAGTTTTAAGCACATAGGACTTAGAGCATAAACCATAAAGATAAAAAATTATCCTATTAGCAGGTATGGACACAATTCACGTCTCTCGCAGCCTTCTGTAATTTCAGAAACCAAAGTAGCTCTCACTGACAGCAACAGCTACTCAGAAAATCGCACATTGTTAGAAACCTAGTCAATGCTTACCATTAAATTTTTAAATTTTCTGTTTTCTGCAATGTGGAAAAAGCCATCTCTTGTTAAAATCTTGATGTGTTTCACTTCATTATTGTACCTGTGGGCAATGAATAACTTATGAATATAAATGTGTTTTTAATCAGGCGCAATCAATAATTACTTGAGGGCATGCCCCAATAACACCACAAGAATAAATTCTTAAGATGAAATATATATCTGTGCCAAAACAACGTTGACATCTAATTAACCAAATAAATTTATTAAAGTACATCTGAAGAGGTAGGTTTTCTGTATTCAGAAAAAAGTCACAACTGGGTGTTTTTGTCAGCACCTTCAGTTTTCCTATGCTGACTCTCTTAAAGGCTGTGTATGATCATATCAATTGAAACAGGGTTTATTTTCCTTATTTATTTCAAATACTATCTAGACATGAATGAGAACAGGAAAGCTTTCTGTAGGTGACCTTATTCCACTTACTTAATACTAATTGCATATTCTCCTGACTCTTTGGTCCTGTGCCGCACCAGGTAAGTGCTGTTTACTCTGTTGATAAGTTCACTCTCTGCTTGCAATCTTTCCATTGCTCCTGCAAACCTGTAACAGAAAACAAGAAAAATGGCCTGTAATTTTTTCAAAGCTACAAAGAAAGGTCTATCAAATACGCAATGCATAGTCCTAATATTGTGCATGTGATGGGGACCTCAAAATGCATCAGTTGGAACTCAATACCAATTCCAGACCTTTGAATGAAGAATAAAGCATGAAAAAATTCTGCAAGAGCGGGAAAATTCTTCATTAGAAGTACTTGTGGCCACGCTGAATACAATGCCTGTTGAGAAACACTCGAGCCTGAGCATTAGCTGAATGAATCCTGGCTTGAATAGCTCATAAAACTCAATGTTTTTCTCAATCACGTGTTGCAAGGAAACAACAAAACAGTGGTCCAGAACCTTTGAACCTCCCTGAGTTCTAGTGGGGCTTATCTTAAGAGTGGAGAATCAGCCACCTATAGTATACTAGATACTAGGTAAAAAAAGATCTATACAAATATTTGGTATTTAAAACGAACCTGATTCTGATTTCACTTTTAGCAAACTAGAGGAAATCAGAACTCACATCTAAAGGACAAAGCATAAAACCAGCGAAAGAACACAAGTGACGCTTATTTTCTTCTCTCAAAATCACCATGTCTTTTCAAGAAGTGAGCTGAATACCTGTAAAGAGTTCACACACTACATAAAACCTGAACCAGCACTGGTTTTAGTTTTGATAAACTCTCCTTCTGTATATCTACAGTCTTTTCATTTAGAAGGAAATGCAGAATTATTCACGAGACAAGATGTATTTAACATTATTCCTCCTCTTTATTCACTGAACATGTAGATGCACTTGCATGCTTCATATTATACTCATCACTTCGTATTCTATTTCAGACCTCTGGGACTAAGGCTGCACAGCTACAGGCTTGTAAACAAAACGTCAAAACCATTAAGCACTTTATTACATCAGAAATGCTTTTAGGCAATGTGTGGTGTTGCCTTCCCAAACCATTACACAATGCCTTCTTCAGCAGCCTAGAAAGGTTAAACCACTATCAATTAAATTGTAATAAACACACTTGTCTTTCCCTGACTGCTTCTCACAAAGAGATTCTTGTAAGACTAGGCAGGGACTCACCACAGCTGCGAAGAGTAGTCTACTGGTTTAGGAACCTACGACGTGAAAAGATACAAGAGAAGGAGGATCAAGATTTTTTCTGATCGACACAAATGAGAAAGCATGGCTGTGATTATCAATATCCAGATTAAACAAGTTAGAAGAAGTAGATGATCTAATTAGTTTGCAAGTCTAATTTCTTTTGAAGGAAGTTATAATAAAGAACAAATATCGCATGCCATTCTGAAAGTAGTAGAGATCTTTTTAACTCTTTGCTGCTGGGTTAGATATTTTTACTTAACAGAACTATTAGAAGTTTCCCTGACAGCACCTACATCCAAATTTCACACATAAACCACCCAATGCTACGTATTGTTGAAAAGTTTCCTTAAAACGTGCAACAAATGTACGGTAACACGTATAAAATTCACGTTGTGTTTTTATGACTGTATGGCCTTAGAAAGCCTGTCTACTAGGAAATACAGTGTAAAATCTTCTGAAAGAGTTGAGGCTAATCCACAGATTCTGTTGTATGACATTATTCATACCTCATTATTTGACGTAGTTAACTTGTCCTGGATCTTAAAAACCACGGAATTTGATTCTCAAATTCATTTAAAAAAAAATTAAGCTAACTACAATCAGCATGCAAAATTGATCCTATATGTATACACAAACTTATACCTAATGTTTATACATGCACAAGATGCACAGTACAGGAATCACCATGAAAATCAGCATTTCACCTTGACCACCTCCCAGTGGTGTACGATACGTGGGTATGACCCTACTCTTGTACCACCACACCGGAAACTCGTGAAGTGCTGAAGGAAGGGTTTTAGTAGACACTTAGCACACATCTTGCAGACTTGTACCCTAATGCCATGTTTGCTTAGGTAAGCAAGTGATTTGTATTTTTTCTTCCAGTAAAACCAAACAATGTTTTATTATTTTCTGGAATCTAATAGGTAAAAAATTACAGTAACATTGCTCTCAATTTTTTTTATTTATGATATATGCAATGTCTTCAACAGAGACTTCTGAACGAACTTCGTTACCTTCAGAACATTTTTTTTATTGAGAAAGTTCTCAAAAAGTTTAAGATTAGGAATTAAATTAGTACCTCCCCTAAATTCTCTTTTGCCACAGAAGTAAATAAAAGCACTCAGGTTTTTGTGACAGGATAGGGTTTTGGCTAACTTCAAATTTCCTCAAGATGTAACTACCATCCCTGCACTGTTAAGATTCATTTCCATGAACCAAAATTTGCCAAGTTCACATGCTCTGCTCCATGACTTTGATATAATGGTCACTCAAACTAACATAACACTTACTCAAATGCCTCTCAACCCAAGACTTGTAATGATAAAATTGTGAATTTTACAGGACAGCCCAAACCTCACATTTTTAGTAAATAACAAAGCAGACACCAGTGTGGAACACATTAAAGTTCTCTGTGACAAAACCAGGGTCACACATTCCACTTGCACCACAGTAACTCTATCTGGGTGTTAAAGCAGACATTATCTAACTCTTGAGAAAGAAAAAGGACACATGCATTCCTCCCAAGCCGTGTAGACAAAGGGCTCTCAAGTTGCAGCACCCGCAGTGCTGGTGGTACGCAAACCCCTGTGAAGTGCAGGGGCCTAACAGCCACCTGCTAACTCCTGCTGGCAGCAACGGGGGCACCGCATGGCCCTGCAGCCACAGACCGTGTTAGGGAAACAAGTGAGCAGATCAGGAATATGCTGACCAAGGATGCCTACAAGCAAGGTTTTCGTGAAGCGACCACATGAGATATTTCAAGGCCAACCAGACCCTTACAGAGTCTTTACATGCTGCGAGGTATTTCAATAATACATTTCTTCTACAAAAGAATTGCACCCTTAATGATTTGTATTGTCCCCCATGGGACTAATTAAACAACATGCAGTCGAGCAACAGCAGGGAAGAAAGAATGTTTAAAAAAACAATTATTCTTAATTTGTCAAGTAGTCCTACTAAGGTAGAAAGAATATAGAGATTCAAGGATGGCTTAAGTCCATCCTCCAGAAGAGTTAAACAATAGATGAGTAGTCCTTTTTGTTAACTTTGAATGGACATGCATATATGCATATATATAAAACAAGTGTTGTTCATTGTCATAAAAGAGAAGAATCAAACGTTTTTCCAGAAGCTCCTGGTTCATGCTGTGCCATGTACCCAATGCCTCTACAGAAATGAGTAAACTGTAGGAAAGCTCAGGAGATCCAGCTATTTCTTATATGGTGCAGAAAATGTCTGCTGACATACACTACTTATTGCAAAGAGGAAAAAAATTGTTTATAGGTACATCTGTGAGAAGTCAGGAATATAGATATTCCAAAGCTCAGCAGTTTTTCATTCAATATTCATTCCTAAACTCCTTTGATGTATGTATTTTATGCTGTTTTGGGGCATTTTTATATCAGCTGGTTGTAAAGACTGTTAGACTTAATAATAACAGTAAAAGTTATAGCATGTTTAAAACCTGATTGATGTTTCAGTATCTTTAACTGCATCATTTATCATAATAAGATGTTTATATTTCATCCTTGCAAGTTAACAGTGGTGACACATCAATTTATCTTTTTGTTCTGATCATGACACCACTTGGTAACATCTCATGAATAATATTTATTTCTTCTGTAAAACTGTGTTATTTTCAATACTCCTTTAAATAGTGTATTTTAAATTTAGCAGAAAGCTTTCCCACTAGAAGGCATTCTTCACAACACCCCAGCAGCGTTGTCCCTAACGGTGGATATCCCGCTTCCTCTGCTTAAAGTCTAGTGGCAGTTCCCAAAATGTGGCTACGGGTGCTGTCAACGATACTCCATGATGACTGACTGGGTGGCTCCAAGAGCCTCACACCAATACACAGCAGATGCTGCCTGTGTCCAGGACAGTGACACCATGGCACGGGAAATGCACCATTTCTACAATTAGCACGGGATGGAGGGAAGAAAACTAAGTTCACGTAACACGTTCATCTTCAGTGCAGACCTGTTCTCTCACCCAGTATAACATACCCTGTACCCACAAATATTCTGTCCATCCCCCTTCAAACAGAATTCTGAAAATACTGGAGATGTCTCAAGACACACTCATGTTTTTATACCCTTCAGAAACACATGTGTATTTGGTTTAGAAACCAAGGCACAACATAAGCCTCCAAGGCACACCAAAATGCAGCCACTAACAGCTGATTCCACCTACTTATTCAAGTGGCATATCTTGGTTGCTGCAATGAAAGCAATCCTATTAATACGTCAAACTGTCGTGAATCAAGTTAAAAGTAGTTAAAGCTGTCTTAGAGCAAAGTAAGGAATATGATTCAGCACTGGTTTTATGGGTTTCCATCAATACATGTCAAAGGGACATACACTAATCTGACACACAGTGTTAGAGGGCAGAGAACGAAGCATACAGTGTGTTAATGCATCACACACATGTACATAAAAATCCTGAGTACTTATGAAATAATTTTTCTTATTATCCTTGTTATCCTAAACTTTTCCAGATTGAGAACATCCTCATGTGAAGTACAGGCAGGTAAGAACCTACAGAGGGGAGAAAATGTATCGAACAGTCTGAACTCCAAGTTTCATATTAGTTTCATTCTTACGTGTTCTTAAACTCACTACTGATGGTGTAATCCCTCTCCCTAACCCAAAGTGACTGGGGAATAGATTAGAACCACAGCATTCCCACCTTACTGCTGGGGAAGGGAAAAGGGCACTTTCACATAGCGTGTGTTTGTTCTTCACCCTGGAAGCTCTTTAGACAGCTCAATTTATTAATATTCCCAACGGTGAAATCTGCTTCTCAGACATGTTTTCCTGACATGTCCGATTTACATCTGATAACCAAATGTATTACTGAATTTTAAGCAATATTGAATATACCATGGAAACACAAAGGAACCAGAAACAATATGATTTTCTCAAGGTAAGATCAATAGAGCAATGGTATGAAATAGGCAGGTTTTCTGCAAGATGACAAACAGAATTAAACAAGTGTACTTACACATGGGCTGGGCTTTACTGCATCACTTGGGAAGAATCCAAGCTCTCCTGTTGTTAGATTTCTGCCCTAGAAAAAAGAAAAAACCACAATAATTTCCATTTTTGAGACATAATGGGGATTAACAGTAAATAAAACATGCACAAGGATTTAGGGCAATAAGAGCATTTTTTGAAAAGTATATAATTGCATAATAATTATAGATGAAAAACCTGAAATTTATTACACATCACTGAAGGAAGCAGTTCACTTCCAAATGCTGTCAATAATGAGCTCGTACAAGTAATGTGATAATGTCCTTAGGAGAGTAGGTTATTTCATTTACTTTAGGAATCCTAGCTAAATTCATCAGGGCTTGGTGCCATTCCTACACAAAACCATGACGTGTCATCAGACGACAACTTCAACATTTAGATCTATCCATCAACTCAGTAACAACAGCAAAATTATGATGCCACAGTACTTCACTTTTAATCACTTCTTTCCATTTTATGTTTCCTGCTTGCTAATTGCTTACTGTTTGATGAGTAAGCATTTCCCTGGAACACTGCCCTATAACATCTCTACGGTCATTATACAAGCAGAAGCAAAGGACTGGACAGAACTAGTTTCAAGATGTCTAGTATGTATATAGTATCACTTTGGACTTCTGCATTATTACATGATGTATTACATGCTTGTGTGCATACATATTCACATACAGAAGGGCCAGTGAAGCCCATCAGTCCACTTCTTCCAACGACAGCCTCAGCAAGATGAGAAGCCAATTCATGACTCCTGCGCCTGTTTTGATGAGGGAGACTTTCTGAAGCCATTTGACACTTTTGGTCTAAATTGCCAGACCACTGTCTGCCACGCAGCTATGCAATGCCCGTTAACTTCAATGCACACGCACAGAACTACAACTCCAGGAGAGCTAAAATTTATAAATTATCATGTCCTTCACCCATTTTCATTTTGTCTACTGCAAAGTGTGGTGAAGAGAAGAAGGAGACATGAAAAATTACAAGCCAAATTACATACCAAAAGGGAAAAGAAGGCGCTTTTACAGTGCTTCCCTCCCTGAGTTTCAATTTTATATCCTAAGTATGTTTACAATATGCCTTCTGGCTGTTTACACCAGGACCACTAACCACTGCAGCATTAGAAAGTTCATCCGTAACAGCTATTACTTGATATGGGTTTAATCTGCATCAAAGAAAAGCTGGTTTTGAAAAAAAGGAAAGAATCAGCCCCAGAAGTATCTGTATTCTTTGGGCATACTTGAGCAACATGATTGCCTGAGGACGGCGGGTAATTGCAATGCAAACCCGTGAAACTAGAATTACATTCTATCTTGCGGCAGGCACTGCGGCACCCCCGAAAGCCTACCCCCAGGTTAAGCAGGTACCAATTTACTCAAACCAAACTCAGAAGAGGAGAGAAATATTCACATCTATAATAAAAATCTCACTACTTCAAAGCTGCAGCACTGCATCTGAAACAACTAGTAGCGTTCTGGTGAAGGGAACTGAAATTTCCATTTAAAACACCGACTTTTCTCCTCTCTACCCCCCGCCTCCAGCCCCTCTACATTATTTCAATTCTGGAAGCAATGTTAGCCGAGCAAGCAGCTCGGGTCTTCTCATCCCGCTCTCGGACCGGGCAAAGAAAAGTAATCGGACACACGGGGACACACACGTACCTGACCATCCTTCCCCTTGCATGCGGGCAGGTGTTTATTGAGGAGGGAAAAACAACTTGTGACCCTATCACCCCCCTACATTACACATTCTCTTTGAAGAAAGCTTAGGTTTTGGGCGATCCCAGTGCAGAGGCAGAAAGTGAATTCATGGAATTATCAATGCTTATCCCAGCCATCTTACTGTCCCTGTGATTGCTCAGGCTGCCTCTCAGAAAAGAATTTGCTGTTTCAAACAGAAGACACACCGTGTAACGGGTAGACTCAGACGTGTATACGGTCTTGAATTACTACAGAACTTCCCACAACAACTGCGAAACAACCAAACACTAACACAGCAGAACTGTGCCATCTCTCTGAACACATCTGTTCCCACTTACGTTACACCTGAAGCATCGCTTAGTAACTTGTGGTGTTTATCTGAGCTACTGGAAAGAATGGAAAAATAATACTTAATGCACACATACTTGCCTATTAAGAGCACTTGAATTTCTAAACTGAGCAGCAGTTGGCTTAAAAAACCATTCTAGTATTAGTCTGGCAGGTCAGCTGTAAATTACCTTAAAAAGCCTCTTGAATAAAACTTAGCAATTTTAATATAAATTGTGTTTTACGGGGTTTTTTCTACACATACATTTTAAAATGCAGGTGTCATTACAAGACTTATAGTCTGGATTAAGCAGTCTGTGACAAGACAGCTTGTAAGGAAACACATTTCCTGAATGATGCTAATGGAGATGACAATTGCCATTAAGATCCAAACCTATTACTAAGGCTTCTGGGGAAAAAGCCTCATGCACTTTCCAGTTTCTGCTACTTAAACACAGGGAGGTTCTAGCGAAATTCTTTCACATACCAGGTACAAATAACATCTAAGACAAATTCCCATACATTGAGCTGATGGATGTATATGAACATGGCAATAAAGTCAGTCCCACAAGGTGCCAATAGTTATGAACTGTACTAATTGGTTTAGTCAGATGATTAGCTTCCAGGCAGTCCCAGATCAAGAGCGTGTTGAAATGCTCCTCTGGACCAGAAATCAAGACTCTGCAGAACTAAGGCCTTCATATAAAGCTATATAGGCCAAAATCTGCCAACCAACCTTGGAAAGATTTATTTTTAGTCATGTGAAATACCTATGGTCTGCTAAAAAACAGGTCTGGAAGAACTTGGCTGGTGGGTTTGTTTCTCGGGTTTGGAGCAGGTTGGTTTGTAGGTTTCTTTCAAGGGCAAAGGGGGCTTACAGTTACTTATGTATTTTTTAATACACAAAGCAGTTGTATCGTTTATGACTTCCCCTGGTTAAATGCTGTGCAGTGGCATAGGAAAAAGAGTTCACTGACTCGGTCCTGAGGAGTTCGGAGAAGATTCAATTCTGACTGAAGCCAGCAAAAAACCAAAATATACGACCTAACTCACATAACAGACCAAGCAGATTTTATCATTATATTCATTAAGTTATTGTAACCTCAGAGAAGAAAGAATATCACAAAGACTAACACATGAACAAGAATTCAAGACGACAGATGCTTCCCAGCTGTTCTGTTAATATCCTGAAAGTTCTTCTATTTAGCTCTACTTCCATTTATCCAATTATATCAGTAGTACACAAGATTTTAGTACAAATGGTTAAGAAAACAGTCAAGAAAAATGAGACCTGCTTTAATGCATTTATCTTGAAATTGAATGCAAGACAGCATCACGTGATACTGAATTTTGCCATCAACAGAATATACTTTTCCCATGTACATAAAAAACTGTCCTTAACTGACTTGAGAGGTCATCAAGAAGTCTAGGTGTGGTTCTGTTTTGCAGAGCTGTTTCTCTCCCCTAGATATCTAATATTCGTAACTGGGTTTTGCCAATATAGCTTTTATATACGCTACGTTAGGGAAGCAGTGACTGAAAATTCACGAGACTTGCTGTTTATGTGCCAAACACTCTCCTTAACTCTTATTATTTCACTAGAAGGATTGCCACCAAGGCCATGTTCTTAGAGATTTATTCTCCAGGACCTTTACTCTAAGGCTGCAAGAATGAAGCTTTACACAATATAGGAACTACTGTCAGTTTAAAAGTAAAATCAAGGTGTATTAGAGGTTTCTTTTGGGTAAAACACAAAGGTATTCTTTTGTTGCTCAAAAAGGAGAAAGTTACAAGTGCAATGTATCAATAAGATATTAATATTTGGGACTAAAGACTACAGCCAATTGCTAATGGACACAATACCTGCCAAAATAAGCTGTGTGCATCTCCTCTAATGAGCTCAATCGTGTCCCCAATCTGGATATGCAATGGTGGACCATCTTGTGTTGCTGGCTGTGGTATTCCACTGTAGTTTCGAATGACTTGCATTTTCGGTAAACCTGAACAAGCAAGCAAAAACAAAAAAGAGAAACAAACAAAACATACAGGTTTAGATTAGATATCAGGAAGAAGTTCTTCACGGAGAGGGTGGTGAGGCACTGGAACAGGTTGCCCAGAGATGTTGTGGATGCCCCATCCCTGGAAGTGTCCAAGGCCAGGCTGGATGTGGCTTGGAGCAACCTGGTCTAGTGCAAGGTGTCCCTGGCCATGGCAGGGGGTTGGAACTAGATGATCTTTAAGGTCCCTTCCAACCCTAACCATTCTATGATTCTATAAATCAGCATTTATTTCTAGTTAATGACAAATTATAAAAGCTGAAGACCACAAAAGCTATCAATCAACAGAGAGACACTGTCTTTAACACCTGACTACAGCAACATCTTAGTACTACACCAAGTACAACCTAAGAGCAAAGGTTTCATTTTCAAGTCAAGAACTCCAACCACACACTAGTCCTTCCACATAAATACTCACTGCATCTAGACAGCTGATCTGTGATTTTCATTTTATTTTTAAAGGGAGCAATCCACTTCTTGACAGACAAAATGTTTTCCCCAAAGATTTGTCCCTCTGCCTGTACAAATAACTAAATCACTGTTTATAACTACAGTTCAAGAGCCCTCCATAATATCCCTGCCTTTTAATATTCTGTAATATCCCTGATGTGATATTATAAGAATACTTGAAATCAAGTGAAGTACCACCCACCCCATAGCAAACACGGTAAAGACTGAAAAGCTTTTAGAAAAGCGTATCTTCCGCTCTTTATACTGCCAAGGAAAGCACCATTTTAACAGAACAGATCTATTTTTAAGTACTCTCTCTCTCTCTTTAAATAAAAGAATTCCCCTGGTTTTAGCTGCACATGGGATGCTAACAACTGCTACAGTTAAGTGGGAATATCCATCTATAATCTTAAACAGAAAGTTTTTGGTTAAGTAAGATTTTGTAAGACTGTCTATGGATAAATACAAGTAAGAGTGAAAGCATGCAAAGTCAAGGTAGCTGGACTGCCAAATTTGAACAGTTTCTTGCTGGAGAGTCCTGATGAACTTAATTATAACAACAAACGATCAGCAGGCCTGTAAGACCTATTTCTGTTGCAAGATCAGTACTGTAATTTAGGTGGCAAGAAATACAAATAGCCATGACGTCCTCTAAATTCTATGAAACGTTAAAGAGATCACCTTCAGTAATTACTACTCTGCATTTAAGAATAAATACTAATCCAAAGTGCTGATGAAACGTTAAGCAAAGTAATACCAGCTCTTACATTACTCAACCCAAATGACACTGTAACTTTTACTATTTCTGCAAGTTATCAGGCATGCTTCAAACAAGCACTTAATTATAAGTAAGCCATTATTCCACTTAGGTAAATACTAGACTTGGAGTGATTTCTCAACTGAAGGCTGTTGTGCTTTCAAATCCTGACTCGGCACCAAGAAGTGCTGCATCTATGTGTGGCAGGGAGGCAATGCTGCACACAGGTATCCACCGAGAGCTCACAACTTTGTCCTAACGCAAGTAAACTTATCACCAAGGCCAGCGCTGCGTAGGTGCCACACAACGTGTAAGCATGCACTCATCTGAGACACTGCTTGGAAGACGAAGCAAATGCGCAAAACTGCCCCTTACGAAACCCTGTATCAGGTGACGTAGTTTATCACATTTTTTGTGTGCAGACACAATATACCTGAAACACCACATTTTTATTGGTCACACCAGAAGACAGTAAAGAATACTCCCATGCACTTCCTTAGTGCAAACTCTGGGGGTTTTAAACATACCGTACTGCTGAAATTATTAATCATAAACACATGTAAAATGACCTCTTATTTCTATTTCTCTGGTAACTATGATTATTGGTATCTCTCAGGGGCGATGGGGGGAAAAAAATTGCACTGTGTCAACTAGCATAACTATTGAAAGGGTAACACAGATTTAATCATATTAAAACATATCATGCCTAGAATACTTCAGTAAAATCCAATATGCTTAATTCCACAAAATCCTACAGCAATTTGATTACAAAATTCCCTTGGCAGATAGAGTGTTGGAAGATTTGATCTAACACCTCTTGACGTCACTACAAATAGTCTTACTCATTTAAACAGGCTTTTGGGTTAGGGTCTTAAGTCTTACGGTCTTGCTTCAGATCCCTTCTTAAAAATTCTTTGCAATAACGCCCACAGAAACTGCAACAACCACAGCGTTCGTGTGCTACAGCTGCTCCCTACTGTGGTCACCAAAGCTTATTCTTCCACTGTCATTTTACTACCTACTTTATCCAATTGTTCTCTGTGCTGGGTGTTGTCTTTGCTATGTGTACACACTGCCTAGCACAGCTACCACCAGACCTACATAAACCCGTGGAATAACAGGGATACACGGCTAGAATTCCCATGCACCGCGATAATACAGACCAACATTGTGATTTCATTAATTACTGAGTTACTTTCGTACCCCTGCTTTAATAATGATTCTGTGTGCTAGCTTCAAGATGCATATATTGACAAGAAAAATTATTTATTGGTGCTAATTATTTAGACATATATCAGATTTGACTCATACTCTACAAAGTAATTTGTACCTCAAACTACAACAACAGAACGTAAATTCACGCTCCAACAACAGGAGTGTCTGAGGGACCAAGAATATCCGTTTCAGTATCAGCAATGCACAGACATGCGCACACGTGGAATGATCAAAGATATAAAAGCAGTGAATGTGCAACGAAAGCATTTTACTCGTTCTATGAAAATATCATCAAAAGTACTTAGACCCTGTCAAATGATCTGAAATATTTTTTTAAAATAAGTTTTTCCAGGAACAAAATGAAATCTCTGAATAAATCAATCAGAAACAAGGACATACTATTCTGGAATAGCTATTTTTCCATGGACAGATGATCTTTTCACAGGACTTCCTTTATATCAACATTAAACAAGGAAGAAATATAGGGGATACAGAAAAGCTAATCAACTGAAGTAAAGAGCCAAAGAGCTCCGAACAGAATACTCGACTTTCTTTTCACCATATAATTCCAGATTTGAGACCAGTAGCTCAGAAACAGTTTAGCACATTAACACTGAGATGGTGTATATTTAACTGGAAAGCATCTGGTCAACACTTCACTGGGATCACGTTCCATCCGTGGTTATCATGGGAAACAGCTCATACAAACTTGCAGCTGTTTAGCAAGCTTATCCTACAACTGATTTGCTGGTTTCGACTGTTCATTTCAGAACTTGGTTCTCTGAGCATTTAGAATCTTCCACTTTCCAGTGTATATTAATTCCTGGCCAACTTGCATCCATCTAGAGGCAGCCTGAATAGATCTTTTCCTTGTCTGCATTTATTTTCATAATGCAGTTAGAGAGAGCAATCGTACCCCTTTTAACCTGCATTTTGCTAGGCGAAACAAGCCGCGTTCTTTTAGCCTCCTCGTAACAGATCCATTCCTCTGAGGCACCCACAGCTCTACAGTGCAGACAGACAAGATCTACAATATTTTCCATGTTTATCTTGAAATTTCATTCTTAACCTGCACATGGATTCATCTCAAATGTCCTCATTAAGAATCCCGAGTTCTTGCTGTAATATAATAATGCAGACAGGAAAAAGCAGCACGTTACAGAAACCTGAAATGTTTTAAGTGCAATTATGGATTATATGTGATTGAAAAGTACACACACATTCTGCATTAATGACTAAACCGTGAAACATGATAAGCATTAGAGACACTGCCATTGCGATGCACATGGCTGCAGTACTGCCAGCACCCAGCAACTGCAAAAAACTGCCGTGAATCTATCTGGCACAAAAAAGTTACTCATGAATATGTTTAAGAGCAGATAAAATTCCAACACAAAGGATAAGGTCAGGATTTCAGCCATGCATTCTTATAATTGCTCAAAATCCATGACGTTGTTTTCCACACGACTGAAAGTTTTTGTCAGGAAACTTCCTAAGTTAAAACCAGGCTGGCAATTTCCTACCTTGACACCAAAAAGCAAACTGATCCAGTTATTCCACCAATAAATAGCTGAAATTTACTGGACCTGAAAACCAGGAAACCCCCCCCCAGATTCCTAGACAAGTCTTCATACTCAAGTTCTGGGTCACAGACCTAACACAAATTGATGATCTAAAGTGTAGCTCATGAGAACAGCAGAAAGCATGCTGGAACCAGGGTTTACAGAGCACTAATTTGGCTACATTACAGAAAAAGAAAACCTTTCGTAAACTGTACACACTTGAGTACTTAATCTCATAGTTATGAGTCAAGGAAGACTGTTACATTTTAAAATTAACATGGTAGGTTAGAATATCCATTATATATGAAATTATGAGAACATAAAACTGCTGGTATTCCTTAAAGCAGCTCTGCATTTACAAACAGCACTGAGTGACCCTCAGAGTTTCATGCAGAGATTCAAAAATGTTATTTTTTGCTAACAACATGCATAATGCATGCCCTACGATGACCTCTATCTGTCAAAGCTGATTCCAGCATCTGTTATTTCCAAGCCCCGCAGAACGCGGTTTACACTTTGGGCAGGGATCATTTTCACCTATGGAATAATGACAGAGTATAGGAGACCAGGGTCCAAAGGTGAGTTTGTGGATATGCTACATGCTATTAGCGCTAAGACGTACAAGAGCTTTGTCTGTGTATCAAACATTCATTCCTAGTTAACATCAGCCTTGAAGTAAGACTTCCTTTTCCTCTAGCGAAAACAGCCTAGTCACCAATTATTTATCCAAAACACACTAATGCAGTAGAAGAAAGCCCTGCTGACTTCATGAGGCTTTGAATCGGAAACAGAATTTTTACACTGACAAGGCCACATCTTAATGGTCCCAGAATCTCAACACAATGACATTTGCCTTTCCTATAGGAAATGACATGAAATCTCAGTAATTCTGTCCTTCCTTTCACCAAAAGTGTGTTTTGGGTGTTGTTTGGACACTCTGAACTTGCTTTACACCTTCTGAGCTTTTTTTTTTTTGCTACAAAACCACAGAATGCAGCTCTGCTGAAGCACAGCCTGACATTTAGCGGCTGATAAAGCCTTCCTTATCAAAGACCAGAAGAAAACTAGTCCACCTCTGAGTAGGTGCATCTCCAGCCACCTCCACCGTCCAACCAGGAAATACAGGCTAAGTAACCCACAGCAGTATCCCACTGCATCATGACAAACTACAGACACAGAGGCAAAGGAGACCCTGTATTGAATCCAAAACGAGTATTTCCACCACAGTAAGTGAGGTTGGGTTGTGACCGTTTCGGATCAAGAAGCGCAACCACAGATCATGAAGCAACAAGGAGTTACGATAAAAAAAAGAACAAGGAGAACAGATGGGTTGATAAGGACAGCAGTGTGAGGAGCAGGTGGACAGTTATACCCACAATCTGAGCATCCATGACACAAAATACATCAGCTTTGCCACCTTTTTTGGCAACATCTCGGTGCAATACCAATACCATTAAAAGCTGGCTAAGGGATGCTCTATTCCAAGCGCGGACTATATGAAAACAAAGCCCTTGGGCATTCTCTGTAGGTTCTTCAAATCAGGTCTGCTAGCATCAGTGTTCAAAATTCCTATTCCAAATGATTTTGTGGCAGAATTAACAGTGAAGTGGATTCTCTTCTCTTGCATTTATCAAGAGAGCTGCGTCTTAATTCCTAATCGATGGCATCTATCTCTGCAACCAGTGGAAGTCAATAGCTTTGTACAGTTACTGCCAAAAGCAAAACTCATCTAGAAGGACTTCTCAGCTGGTGGGGAGGCAAAAAAAAAAAAAAAAAGCAGCAACACTACAGACTCGCCAAAAAAATCACTTACATTCAGTTTCTGGGGCTGTCTATTAATGATGCAAAAAAAAAAATAGGTGGGTTTGTTTTTTTTCTTTTAGGCTGAGAACTTATGACACAAATTATAGAACTCGTGCAGATGGAACATGCCAGCAGAGTCTTTTAAGTGCCCTGTTCAGGATGGCAATTATTTAAATAATTACTATTGGACAAAATTAATACCATGAACAAGTACAGAGACATACCTCAAAGAAGATATTTTAATTGAACTTTTAATTCTCCCAGTCTTAAGTAATTATTTTTTATGTCATCATAATTAAAAGTTCTAATTTTAGATATTGCTAATAAGTCTTGCGTTCAGGCAAGACGACTGAAATGCTGACAGTGCCTAAGAACCAGCCTGGAATATTTCACTTGTCTTCTTAGCTGTTTTGTCTTTGAGTGCTGTTCAATATCATCTAATATTTTTCATATGACTAACCACAACCCCCGAGTTTGCTGCTCCATTTTAAGTCAAAAAACTGTCATGATACAGGAAAAATAAAAATACTGAAGTTACTTTTTTTAACAGTCCCAGCCCTGCCTTCTGTGACTGTCCTCCCTCAACTGTTCCTACCATTTTACCTCCTTAAACACCTTCTTGCAGCAGCATTTGGAGTTCCCTACAGTCCTTTAGTACCTGTCAAATCTACAAGCATTCAAAGACTCAATTTTTCCACCATTCCCTTTTAATATTGTGTATATATAAGTTATATTCTTGGCAGAGACCACTGCAAAACCGGTCAACCATCAACTAAACTGAAGATGCGTGGGAGGAAAAAATCTGTCGGCTAACGCTCTGATCAACAACTTATCAGAAACAGAAAAACATCACAACTCAGGATGTCCTTTTGCTTCCTCAGGTTCTGAAGACTTCATCATTAGCAAAAAGCCCCAATAAGTAGCTGTATTTCCTTTTCCAGTTAAGATCCACACACAACTTGGACCTACACTGCAGATCACAGCAGGAGTTCACTATGAAGAAAATAAACAAGTCTAGCTATGATATTTGTTTTACATGGCTGCACTTTTGAAACAGTGTAACTTCTGCAGTATTTCTACACAGGGCTTGGGTTGTTTTCTTTTTATAGAACAGTAGCTTGTTTTGCTTAAGGAACAACGCACAGACAGACAGACATCTTCCTCTGCTCTGAACATCAGCGTCTGACAGCGCAAATGATTTTTCAGCAAAGATTTGAGGATTACTCTCTCTTCATGGTTAGCCATGATATGAGCAGCGTTAGTAAAATCAGCAGCATGGGAGCATGGACACTTAGTGAGGTGGACATTCCCTTCTCAGCAAGCAGCTTTAAGTTTTCAAGTCTTCCAAGTCAAGGCCAAATTAATGCTCAGGTTAGGTGCTCCTATAAATACAGCTAGCATTTATTTTAATCAGAAATAGCATTTTTGCTGGAAAAATCATAATCCAAATTGAAGTTTCAGAACTGAGTTTTTTATTTAGAAAAAATAACTCCACCAGAAGGCATTTTCTTACTTAACTCCTAAGCAGGGACATTTGGCACATCGTGACATCCTTTTTAGGGAATCTGGAAGCTTGCCTCCGTGCAAGAAAAAACAGGCACTGCAGAAATGCTTCTAAATGGTCATGTTTTTAAAATTAAGAAGGGAAAGCCATAAGGGTGCCTTTTGGGAAAGGAACGAACCTATCATTATTTAGATGACCGATGACCATTTGGCTCATGCCCTGAAGGGTGGTTCTGCTCACAACTCTCACAGATTCACTGCTCAGCTTTAAGTTTCCTTTTTGTTTCTCAAAAACAAAAAAGAAAAGAAACTGAACTTTTTGGGAAGTCAGGGGAGAAAAATGTTACAGCAGAGCAAAAGCCATCTGAAAATTCCGCAGTTAAGTACACTGCGGAAGGCACCTACTGATCTAGAAACACCAACCCATTGCTGTTTGCACAGCAGACGTTTTCAGTAGCCGTCCTCGGGGTCATTCAAACACTCAGGCTTCTCTTCAAGTACATGCATTTGGGTTTGTCCATCCATACAGAACTGCAGCAATGAAGGATCCCATTTTCAGAACGTCAGGTCAAGTACCACTCGCACCAGCTGCGCTTTGTCTAACTTTTAAATTTCTTTTTAAGCTTGACACGAACTTTCACATATGCATTTAGAAAACCTGGACATGCCCTAGGTGGATAACTACGTCGCAAATGCAAGAAAGCATGTTCAAAATAACAGACGTTTCGGATGCAATTCCAACATCATGTCATCGTATTTATACTCAAACCCAGGTACTTGGCAGCTAAAACTTTGACGCCTGCAGTTTGTTCTCTCTCAGAAAAAGAGGGCTCTCTCCGGGACTGCACTGAAGGAATGCCAGGACATCCAGGAAGCTCACTGACCTTACAATGGTCACAGACATTTGGTGATGAAATGGAGGGAAAAGCATTTTTCTTTTGCTGACAGACCTTGGTTTCCTTTCATGGCAAACCTTCCTCCAAACAAGTGTTAGGAACAAGCTCTCGTGTTTTGTACAATTTTAACCTCAAAAGCTTATTCAGGCAACTAGGCCTTACGCGCAGTGACAGAGGCAGCTATCTTTGTGAGAGTACAGGATTTGAGAGTTGTCTAGAGGGAGAAGAATCCCAGCATTTCAAAGAAACATTAGAAATAGAATGCAAAATGCCTTAAGTGAATAAATAACACAGAATAATCAGGTTTCAAACATGCAGTTTTCATTTATTTAGACAAAGTCAGGAAACCTCATCATTTCAGTGTAGTCTAGTAGGTGAACTGGGGATACCAACTGTAAAAGAAATGTTGCCGCAAAACTACGAAGCTTCACTATTTTCTTTAAAATTGAGCAAACTAGAGTTCTGGCATATGAATTCAAAAGTGCAGTACATGAGATGCTGCCTTTTATAAAAGCACAAGGTATGAAAATTAACCAGTGTCAATTAACTCATCTTTTAATGTGGTGCCATTGACAGTCATGTCATTCTGAAACGTGTATTTGTTCAAACAAGTACCTGCCCGGAGGAGCTAACAACTTACCCTGGGCAGATACTACAGATGAGCTATGAAGGCGTGTCCAGAGAACAGTAGATTACGTGCTGCAAAAGGCTCTGAAAAACTGGGAGAAATCTTGGAAGATAAAAATCCATTATTCCACAGAAGTAATGACTATGAGCTATATTTTTAATACTACCTTCTGCTGCCCAGGGATGATTCTGCAGCAAGCAGTAAGAGGAAAAAAGCTTGAGAACAAGAGCTGCCCTTTGGAAACTCAATTGAACACTGGGAAACATCATGTATCTCGTACAGGACCTAGGCATTTTTCTGTTGATGAGCATTCACAGTCTGAATAATTTTGAAAAGAACTTGGTCAATTAAGTATAAACACACAGAATCTTTTTCCTTTCTATAAAATAAATATACCACAGTAAGAATATGATGGTCAAATCTCGCCTTCAGTGTGCCTGAAAGCATGGCGTGACGGGAGGCAGCCCTGCATTTCAACAAGTCTATTCAGCACAAATGGAATGAGTCATCCTGCCAAACGCACCGTATACGTCTGTGTACAGGTACCCGACACTACAGAGATATCGTGAACAGCAGGATGGTACCTGCACAACAGAACCCATGTCAACGCTCCCCTACGCAACCTAGAATCTTCTGCAGGTCTCAAACAAAATTTGAACACCTGCAGTGCTGAAAACGTGATTTTCTTCATCAAGCATTGCAAAAATGAAAATTAAATTCTATCTCATGCAATGTATTTTGTGCTCGGTATTGACTAACAGCACCTGCCTCTAAGAAAAAGGCCTTACTCTTTATTTCTGCTACTTAGAAGGAGTAAATTCGCTGGCAAGAGAGAAGTTCTCGATGATTCCAGAGTGTGAAGGGGAAGTGGCCGATGCCTGGCAAGGCAGGCAGGTCCCAGCAAGACAGAATAATCTTGCCTGCACGCACCCTCTTCGTAATGCTACATAATCCTTCAGCTTTTTAAGTCAAACGCTCCTGTGATCTTCCTCTTCAAGGCATTTTACTTTTCGGTGGCCTCTACCCTGATTACAGCAGATACCTTTTTTTACCTAACTGACACTTCTTAACCTACATGCAAAAAAAATTTGAGGCCATACAGACCTTCTTTGCATGGAAACACCTGTAGATGGATGCTGCCAGGAATTA
This sequence comes from Eurypyga helias, assembly GCF_000690775.1. Classification (NCBI taxonomy): domain Eukaryota; kingdom Metazoa; phylum Chordata; class Aves; order Eurypygiformes; family Eurypygidae; genus Eurypyga; species Eurypyga helias. The sequence continues at coordinate 115,502 of NW_010252214.1, forward strand.
AGGCACTGTACTGGGCAATGAAACGGCACTGTTGCTTTGACTGAGACCTGCTCGCATGAAGTTTACCTACCGATTTCTGGTTTGTACAGGTTACAGTGACCAACCCATTGTCTTTGGGAAAAGGAAACTTGCTTTCATTACAAAACCTGTGTGTTATAAAAGTAAAGAAGGATGAGTACACACCCCATGCCACGTTCAGTTGACATCCCTATACACAGACATTCAGACCTCTAAGGGTCCACTGAGTACAAGAAGGTATCTGTCTGACACACTACCTTATCTCCCTGTCTTCATCTTTCTTGTCTGGCAGGACTGGCATACCAAAGATTACGTACTAGTCTGATGCACTGAAGTTTCTGCAAACTCCCTCCCTTTTTATCCAAAGTATTTTCATTTTTAGTACAGATTTTAAAAACTTTAAACATTAAATTTCATGTAAACATAGAAAATTAAGCTATTAAGTCCTTGACTTGGAGATGGATCGCGTGATGAGTAACAAGCAGTAAAAAGATTGTGTTTCAAAGATAAAAATGAAAACATACAATGAAACCATCCTTGACTACTTGATCTTTGTTGCAAAATCAACAGGTTATTGGTAAGTTATCAAGGCAATAAAAACAGGAATCACATCCAGTGCCCTGTCAAGCTGTCCATCCTGCCATAATAACCAGGCTTCATGTTAAAACCTTTCTGGTTTTCCCTCCCAACGCCCAAGAAAACCCTCATATATTCATCTTCCCAACAGTGAGGGTTCTCTTGCTATTTTCTGTTCTCAGTGTGGATTATGCACGCCAGCAAACAGTGGGTAGTTTGTTGGGACATAAGCCATTCCTGAAAGCAGTAAGGGACACGGGTTGATGTTCCGCCTAACCCAGGATGAGCATATTTTGTCGCATCCCCACTAACCGTGCAGCCTCAGGACTAAGCTGGTCCAGCAACACAATCAGAAAGAAAATAGCTAATTTCCCCATCGCCACCACTGTCGCCTCCCTTAACTGGTTTTCCATCATCTCCTTGAAGCCACCCGACCCCCTGATCACTGGGTTCAAAAGAAAGGACAGCGAGGCAACACCCAGGCAGGAAAAAGCACCACACATTGTGGCAGCAGCCTGTAGTCACATCAACGAATCACCAGAGATCAAACTGACACCAGCAGAACACCTGGAGTTGGTTCTTTCTGCCCAGAATGCTGCCCTAACAAAGAATACCCCTTTACACACTTAAACCCCAGCATCAGCTCTTTGAGCTGAACTGATCATTCAATGTTTCTCAGACATCTGAGCCACGTGCAATGTACCATTACAGGATTTCAACCAATACCACCAGAAACGGAGAAATAACCCAACCAGCACACAACGCACGAGAGTAGTCAGAGATCATTAAAGTCTCCATCATTAAGTCCTATACTCTTTTCCTCTTGAGCCTTTCTGCTTATTTACCCTGTCTTCTCCCCACAATCAAGTTCTCCCCATCCCCCAAAACTGGGGATGGGGAGAACTAGAGGACAACCTGTAGAATCTTACAGCAAAAAGAAATATTAAATTGTAGAAGATGTAGTGGCATTCGGTGAATTCCACTGTACTGAAATGATCACTGCTAGTTGCAAGGCGACGGCTACCGCCAGGGGTGAGATGTTATTCTGGCAGTAAAGCTGTGATCCAAATATACAGCTTTTGTTGTATCATATTCTATGCAACTTGTTGCTGTCAAACCCAATTAAGGAAAAAATCCAAGAGCTGTAAATGTGCTCCTTTATCATCTGAACTAAAAGGACGTAGTGCCTCCTGCTCTCTCCTCCTCCCACATCTCCTGTTCCAAACGGGCTGGTTAAAGAATAAGCTCTAATGTCCCTGGAACCGAGGCATGTTTTCAAGGTATCAGATAATGAAGTTACTATTTAATTCTCTGTCACACACTAACACTTAAGAAATGCAAGTTCTGAAAAGCGCAAGACTGAACATGCCTTCTATTTATTTGCAGGTCAGCAGGAGCAGCAATGAGGGCTGAACTCAAGTGCTTTGTCTGAATCCCTTATAAAGGTACCTCTTTATATAGCCTTTCCTGGACAAACCACATCAAAGGGTTAAAACTGGGATGAATTAATTGATTCTACGGGGGGGGGGAAATCCATCAGATCAATCAAGCACTACATACATTAAAATACAAACTTGCTGAGTTGTTTAATTGTGATCTGCAACTGACATCTTAAAACAGCTTCAGTACCACAGAAATCGGGAAGTAGTGTGAAAGCCAGGTTTTAAAGCACCTCAGATGTCATCAGTAGATGTCCCAACACGGATAGCTGATGTTTGTGCAAGGCAGACTAGTAACAGCCACTCTAAAACCAGAATCTGCAATATAGGGACAAATAAAACGTAAGGACTGAAAATACTTCTTGAAGTAAAATGAGAGACTTGTTTAGAGTTCTTTGAAGAAAACAATTAGCACGAGGAACAAGATTATATATTAATATGGATTAGCAAAATCATTTTAACAGGACTGACTCCGAGGCTTTCTTCCAGTTTTCACAATATGAGAGGCAAAGCTTCGCCCAGATATGAAATCACCAAAACGACAGGGAGGAAAAAAAGGTGGAAACAGTTAATTTCTTTTCTTTCAATGGAAAGTGGTTTCCAAAAAGGGTCACCCAAAGGAATCCATATTTGGACTTCATAAGCAGTATTGAAATGGGAGTAAAACCAGATTAAGTCTTGTACAAGGTACAAAAGTATTCCATTATAGGCAACACTACGTGCAAAGAAATGAAGGAAAATTTCATGAAGTGAAGCATCCCTCCAATAGGATTACACAAATGACAGAATAGCTTTGGCTGGAATAACCTTTGGAGGTCACTTGGCCATAACTTCATGTAATATGTAACTTAACAAAGTAACATAAATAAAGTTGCATATTCATACATGATGATGGAGTGCAAAACAGCTACCACCACATAGGCAACAGGTCTCGTTAACTGCCAAGTATTATTTAAAATCAGTTCTTTAAGATCATAATTAATCCTGCTGCATAGCAATGCTATGAAATTTCTCAGAGCAGAACTAGAGAGACTCTAGGCTCTTGGACCTAGAAGCATGCAGAGAAGTGAACAGGATGCTCAGACATACAGAAAAGCAACTGTGCCAGAAGATTAGGCAGATAATGGCTCTTGAGGCTACAAGACTGACGACTGGAGAGGACATGACAGAGGCAACACATGAACGGCATCAAGACAGTGACCAGAGAACCTGTATTCATTATTTCTTCATTTATTATTTACCTTATCGATTCAGAAAAGAGAAGGCATCAAAGTAATAGGCAGCAGGTTTAAAGCAAACACAAAGAAGTACTTTATTCACACAACGGATTATGAAAGTAACAGTTAAAGCATGTTGTGAATGCCAAGATTTTAGATTGGCTCAAAAAGTGATAATGAAAACTGGTGGAAGAAAAATGATGAGCTAAGAAACAAACACACCAGGTACAGGGCGAAGCACCACAACACCTCATCCCATATTCTATCCCTAAGCACCCATTTAATTGGCCAGTGTTGAAGAAGGGCTCGTGGGCAAGCTTGGCCTGCAGCCTCACTCAGCCTCACCGTTCTCCCTGCAAAGCTCAAAGAGGTGAGCAGATTAAAACACTCCTGAAAAGCAGCATCGGTTTCTCAGGCTCTTGCCTCTGGCCCCTTCTACCAAGCTGTAAAACCTTCCTCAGGCAGAAGGCAGAGGCAGCTCTGGGAGCTTCTCTTCCCTGAGTTTTCAGCAATCTTTTTTTCTCCCATGGGATGGCTGCTTTCAGCTTTACAATGTTTCCCAAATTCTTTGTGTGAGAATTACTTTGAAGTACTGATCAAATAGTGATTTAGTTAAATGAGTGAGCCACAAAAGAAGAAACCATATGCTTTAGAGTACTGTTAAAACTCAGTAACTTTTGACTGTTTTTAATCATTCATTGCCTTATTATCTTTGTTTTGCCTTCTGAGAATGACAGTACCCTGAAGATTAAAATCAGATATGAAAATAGATGGGTAAATGCAATGCTCCTCTTGAAGAGGAATGAGAGATTTATAAGTCTCAATAAACTTTAACAAAATACTATGTGATTCCCTTCAATCTGCCATGGCAACCCGAGGCATCTTTGGGACTTATGATATCTGCACATGCCTTTTTTTAATAGTGCTGTACTATTCTTGTGTGTAAAATGTAAAACAGTATTTTTTGTTTTACTGATCATATTGTATGCCCATTTTGTCCACTTGTACCTTAATTTTTTCCTTCCCCCGCCCGCCAATTCTGTAGTTGTCTGTAAACAGGGATGTTTTGCTTCGAACAGTCCATGCTGAGAATGTTTTTCTGCAGAAGTGAAAGATCCTTTAGGATTTTTAACCCACATCACCTTGAAAATTTCGCTAATCCATGTTGAGCATGTATTAAACACCTTTACTTCTCTAAAAGCAAAATAGGATGTTAGTTGCTGAAGATAGACACAGTCCCAAAAACACATTCAGTAAGACAAAAGAACCTAAATTACTCAGCTCCAAACTAATCTTGCCACCCAACCAGACAAGGATGAAAGACTTTGACAAAATAAATATATTTCACCCCTTGGCATCTGGGTCTTCTGATGTTTAATTAAAAGAAAAGGCTAAAGGCTATGTTCTTCTCTGAATGCTAGCTCACTGCTGAGATGCCAAAGGGACAGGCACCTTTCAAAATACCTCTCCCAACAGGAATGTAAAAAGAATTTTAATTTAAAATACAACAACCCAAATAAAAATCATTAAAGTGCATTTGAAATGCTTCATTGGAAGACAAAACTCTGCTTTGCCTTCCAGAAATGCATTAGTGGAAAATTTCTCAGTGCAAAACATTAGACATGTTCTTTCTTGTATCACAACAGAGATGAACTCATTTTGGGAAGCAACAATAGCTCAGCACACTGTATTAAAGCTCTAGTAAAAAAAAGGCAAATATTCTGAATGTAATATATATTTTTAGTACATATGTGCAATAGATGAATTTCATCTCACAAATTAGGTCACACAATTCAGTGAATTCCCTGTTGCTGGGGTCCACCTGGAAGAATCTGTCCCATTAACTGCTCCTAAGAACGTGGTGAGCACAAAGCAATTCACTGACTCTGGTCTCAAGCCCCAACACCAGCCCCAGCAACGTGCTGTAAAACATGCTAAAACACATCTGTCAATACAGAGAGGGTCAGGTTAGAGCTGCAATCCAGTGCTTGAAGGACTCCAGAACATTCCGAATTATACAGCACGCCAGCAAGCGGCACTGCCTCTCTCCTGCCTAGGAGTCTCCCTTCTGCAGCAAGCGCACTCCTAGCTGCCCTGTTAAACCAGTTCTTTGCTGCGATTCAACTGGTTCACACAGATTCCTAGAGAAGTGCACTGCACTCTCCATATGCACCCTGAGTAAGTGTTTAGATGCTGGGTAGGGAAGGAAAAAGCATCCATAATGCAATAAAATCCACCCATAAGTGAAGCATATGTTATCTATGTACATCAAAGCTCATTGTTGGTTCTGTAGCTCAGTACATTACCATGCAGAGAAGTCTTTAATTATTTGGCAAATCTAATGCTCCACAAACATTACAAAATAATCCGAAGGAAAGCACAGAAAACTATATACCCTTTGTTATGACTGTTAATTATTCGGCACACTTCCAAGAGTAGACATCCGAGTTCCTTCAAGTCTCTAAAACAGTAATTCCACTCTTTTTTTTAAGCCATATAGGCTGCATTCTTTAAGCCAAGGGCTGCACTTATCTAAAACAGGAAATTGCAAAAACTAAATCAAAAGGACATAAGCGAGCAGGTCACTCTGGTTAGCCTGGATGCTGCAAGTCTCCTGGCCAGCGACAGGCCGCAATAGATGTTTACTGCTGTGAACCTTATTAGGTTATCCCATACCAGTAAGCAGTGCGGGAGATCTCCAGCTTCTCAGACTCTTCACTAGAGGAAGTTTTGTGAAACATTTCTCTTTCCTCACGATTTCCAGCAGGCTTTCCCCAACTTCATTTACAGTCAGCAGCTCCTTCAGGTACACATTCATTCTGACCCACCATTAAAACCCATGGTTATGTATCTAAAGCTGAAAAGAATGTCTTACGTAGACACTATTACTTAGCTCACACTGTCACATCAACTCCCCCAGAAGCCTTTCAGATTATCTAACAGAGAAAAAAATAAGCCTGTAGGACTCTGAGCAAGGTCCTGAGGGAAGATGTAGAAACAAATGGCCTGTAATAGTTTGCTCTATTATTCAGTCTGAAAGGAAAGAGAAGAACTATTGAAAGGGACTTGCTATTCACTCCTACATTTTATTGACAGGAAAAACAATTATCGATGTATTTTCTGATTCTATACACAGCCAATCCTTTACTAAAGTAAAAGACACTACCTTGGTCTGATCCACCTTGACGGAGACAGTCATAATAAGGAGATGCTATCAGTGACGGCAGTCAGCTCCTCACTTCTCATGAGAAAACTAAATACTGGGGGCTTGCTTAATACCGGCTTTTTATTTTGCTAGACCATTTTCTGTGGCTTAAAAACAAGATAAATTCTTCTCAACAATGATACTGACATCCAACCACCAGAGACACAGACAGAATCTAGGTAGCTGCCCCACTCCTGAATGGGAAAATGAATTCCCAAATGCCAGATTTTCAGCACTGGGCTTTTTAACTCTCAGGCTGAAAACCAGTGCTGCCTAAGCCATTGCACTGCAGACGTTACTTGTTAATATTGTGTCCCCCAAAAAAGTCCCAGTCAATATTATACTTTCTTTCAAGGGCAAAGACCTGTCGGTTCAGTCCCCTCATTCAGAACTAGAGTTTTCTAAGCATCAGTCCACGCTTGTAAGGAAATCGGCTACCTAAGAAGCCAGAACATGCCCAGGGACATTCCTTCGCAGATCAGATTTGGGTTTAATCTGCAATGAATCTTGAATACAAGGCTTGTAGTGTTCTATTTTTACCAAGTTTATCCTTCTGATATGAAATAGACTTTCACACATTTAGAAATTAAAGTTTCAATGTTTATATTAGCAGAAGTGTTTAGGGTAAGACTAGTTTTAAAAACACAAAGCTGTGAATCTCTCACATTTAGACTCTTCATACCATTAAAAAAATGACAAGATAACAAACATACACTGTATTATTCCAGTAACTCTGAAAGAAAATTTCTACTCTTATCAAAATACATACAGAATTATTTCTATTAGAAGCATTGGTGAGATTGTATCGTCTTTCCAAGAAAACACACAAAGCCCTAATTTATGCTTAAGAATATACATATGAATGGTCCCTTTGTCACTTAAGTCAACAGTGCAAATCGTGTGCTTAAAATTAAACAGGCATAGAAGTTGCCAAGACATTCCTTACACAAGGAAAAGAATGTTATAGTTACCAGTCTATATGCCCATTCCAGGTAAAAACTGTTATCAATCTAAACTTCTCAAACATATTCGAACAGAATCATGTCCTACAGTACAATGCAAACTCTAGACCAAATTTTTCCTGGCTTTATAGGTGCAGGTGCATTTGAAAGTTCATTATCTCAATGGATTTCAGTATCTGCTTGTTAATCCAACCAGTACCTGTCTCCCCTAAAACTGCAGGTGGACCAATTCAGGAGGCTGTCTGCAACCAGGCTGCAGGTTGAAGGCAGAGTGCACAGCACAAAGACGACACAGTCATATTTGCCTTTGATTTCCAATTTGGTCTTCACTTGTGCAGTTTCTGCACGTACTTTTCTCATGACTCTTCCATTTCCCAGGAATTTCTCTGCCTCATCATCCATTAATCACTTTTCCTTCCACCTGTCCTCCTTATTCAGCACAAAGCAAATCTCGAGGAGGAAACTGTCACTATCAAAACTTTTAAGCGGACTTCAAGGCAAAACAAATTAAACAGCCATGAACAACTTAATGCTTTTAGGGTCCTTCAGCTTGATGGGTTCCTCCACCAACAAGCTGTACCTGCAGAAGACGAGATATTTCAATCCAGTATCCTCACACTGTTTTGTTTAGATCACCCCTCTACTCACAGCACTTCTCACACTTAAATGATTTCTATTCAGGGCTAAGCTGTGTCAGTAACAGTTCAATTGGACTCTAACGAACATCGAGAGAAGCAACACGCAGTAATCAGGCTATGCTATGCCTCCTGTACTCGTTATCCTTTACTAAAACAGCCAAACAACAGAAAGTGACAAGACAGAACACGACTTTGAAAACTTAGTGCAAAAATGCTTGCAGCCCAAAATATTTTATCTACTGCTAATAACAAATTCCATCAAATCCCATCAATATTTAGATGCTGCAGGTGCTGGTTATTGATTCCCAGCAAATGCCTGCTTTCCTATACTAGTACCCATGCTCCAGCACCAGAACGTGCAACACAGGTAGCGGCAACGTATTAAAACTCCTAATGACAAGCCAGTTGGGGCAGCAAACTATTTTCTTCTTTTTTTTTTTTTTTTTAAAAAGGCAGCATATGAAGATTTAAATGTTATCACCGACTTTGCTATCTCAGCAAAAAGACCACCACAATGTTAGGATTTCAGAGATTTATACGCCAGTGTTCCTGAGAAGCTCTTGGGATCAATGCAGTAACATCAGCCTGAAATAACGGATGGCTTACAAGGGCTGCTCTCTGGATTGCACATGGCCTCCAGAGACTGAAGATGCTATCTGACAAGCAACATTACTTAGGGCGTGCATGAGAGATGCCAGGAGTTTCCCGAAGACATTGTCTTTAAAACGTACCTCCACCACATTACAGCAGGACTCAGAACGTATAGGCTGACAAAATGCAAATAAAAAAGCTCCCTTCATTTGGAAACTTAAAGTATGCGTACAGCACACATTAGTATGTAATATACCTTTTTGGTGGTCTTCATTTTAAAAATTTATAATGTCAGCAGCAATTCTCTGAGACAGTCTTCTGCAACAGTATCTCTAACCAAGGGACCTAAACATAATGCAGATGTTCTATATTTCTACTAGCTTTCAAAATGTAATGGGGACCAAGAACTGGGACCAGTAGGGCTACCCCAACAACTCAAAGAACTGTTGTGTGTGCGTAGATGGATGGGAGGCAGGGAGCAGGACCATATTTTAGGCATTGGTTACATACAGCTATTAAACTTCTAATTCAATGACTGGTGATTTGAATAGTACTTAGTCTTTAATAAAAACTAACTTTAAAGTATCCTTATATATAAGGATCATGTACATACTTCCATCAGACTTCAACAGCATGTAAAACCACCAGTATACTCAAAAGTTTCTCAAAGCTAAATTACTTGCCCTTTTAGGAGTCTACATGAGACAGCTGTGCTTAAAGACCTGGACCTATAAGGCCTCTTGTGCAAACACATACTACACTACGCTGCAACATATACCACCAACTCAAACAGTCTGACTGGCAAGAAACATTCCCATACTCTTCTGCATTATTAACAGCTACATTTGCTGTTTTCCCCTTTTACTGCATTCATTTCCAGAGGTACTGGGTGCTGATTTTTTTTCTTTAATGACTTCACAGACCAATTTAGGACTAGCATAAAGCAATTTTTTTTTGCTAGGGGGAACTAAGTGACTATACGTGTTCCAAAACATGTCAAAGTTACATGAGAAAGGTGTGGTCTGCTTCAGCTAGTTACAACATTCAGACTTTCAGAGCCAAAGCAGCTGCAACGCTAGTGGCACAACCAGCATTCCTACTTTCTGAAAAGTGCTTAGCTCTGCCAGGCTGTAATGTGGTGTACAGAGTTGCCACCCTGTTTAATGTTTGACTCCAACTATTCTCAGTTGTCCCCACATCTACAAGGATTTAATAATCCACAGCTTAATTTTATTCCAAATAATATCTGCATAACAAATCTCCAGTAATTAAACTATACAAGAAACATAAAGGACAGAAATGTAATTACTGTAAGAAGTGACACTAAAAATATCAGAGACTTAGACTGAAAACACATCAAGTATTTTACACAGGCATATAACGGGTCTCCAGAGGAAATCTTCACCCACTTGAGTACAGTGGCTGTAAGTAAGCATTTAATTTCCTTAAAGGCTGCTGCCATGCCACAAAAGTCTGCACTATAAACTAACAGGACAAATAAAATCACTTTGAAATTCTACATGAAACTGCAACTGGTTTATACCTTTTAGAAGAGCAACTCATATTCAATACAGCTAAGCACTGAGCACCACTACTGTTAGGAGAGCTGAGAACACCCTCGCCTTGGCAGGTCAGAACCTAAGCTTTATAAGCAACCATCTGCTTTTCATCACTTCGTTATTTCTTTTAAAATTGCAGAGTACAGCAGGGCGGGTCAGGCTAACCAAAAGCCCAGAGGCAGTTTGTTGTTCAGAGAGAAGTGAAGCACTGCTTAAAAACACAAGGACAAAAGATAACAGTTCGATCAGCTGACCTTACCTTTGAAATCACAAGCACAGCAATCGCTTTAGACCTTCACAACTTTAGCAATGAGGTTAACTCTCAACGTGGGGTGCACTGCAACAGTGTTCATAACGCGACTTCACAGACTGACTTACAGCTTTCTCGCTCTTCTTAATGCTTAACTATTAAATTCAGGACACTAACCTGGGTCCACGTGTCTGGAGTTTCTTCTAATTCCATTCGTTCGTTTCTGCACAGGAAAAATACAAATCAAGGATATGAATAAACATGTTTTCATGTAGGCACACTGCACTCCTTTCATTCCCACAATCTACCAGGCAAAGCTGGTTTTTTCAAGTTATTTCCCCCAACCACCACCACAATTATCTTTATCTTGTAGAAAGATCATACTTTGAAAAATATTCTCAGTAATGTGAATAGTTTTTTCATATAACCCATATTTTTCTCAAACAATGCTCAAAAGATTCTTCATCCATCAAAGGTTTATTCATATATCAACATCTTTTGATACCAAGAACAAATTTTTTTTTAATAATTTATGAACAGGATAGTGGAAAAATATGCAGTTTGACATTATCTGCCCCAGATAATGTCCACAAACACAGAAGTATCAAACCTGCTTGCATTGTTTTAATAAGGTAGAAACTTTCCCTATTGCTACTCTGTACTTAAGGTAGCCAGAATTTCTGATGCAATTCCTAATTTCCTCTTTTTCTGGGCAAATATTTAAATATATTTAGTAACTCGCCTTCCTCTCTTTTTTAATTCTGGACGAACCAGAGCTGTGTGAAATCAGTAACTCTCTCACAAAACAGACTTGGGGGGGGGGGGGGAAAGAAAGAAAGTATTTTATACTCCAAGATACTTAATATGGATCCCTGAAAATTTCCATGTGAAATAACACATATCTGCGAACTACTGATGTGCCTTTGCAAACTTGTTTTAACTGGTAGCTAGCATGACGATTCATGCATTTATTTGTTTATTTTTAATCAGACCAAGCAGAGAAAAGCATGTTGCATAACAAAGGGAACAATTAGGTTGCTCCGATTTACTTGCAGTTGATATAAGCTGATGCAGGACACACACCAAGGCAAGCCAGAAAGCAGTAACCTGAGGCACAACCAAATTATTAAGCCCTGTAGCAAGATGGCAAAATGATACGCTTGGTTTAAAAAACCCTCTCGATTCTTGGGCCATAGTCTCCGTTTACCCACAACTCTAAAGAAAGGATGCAAGTTTTGTTTCACCGTCTGTGGAAGGAAGAAAAATTTAAAATTACTCTACAAAAAGGCTCAATTGTATCCCAGGTTTGTTGTGGTTTTTATTGTTGGTTTGTTTTGGGGTTTTCTTTTCAATGGAGCCTGTACTGCTGATAAGGATTGATGCAGAGTGGCGAGCAACTGCAGATCTGCACAAGACGGGAAAAGCAAGCATGAAGGAAAAAACAGAAATGTTTAACTGAAATGAAAAAAAAAAAACCAAACACAATTCTGTGACAACATAAGTCATCTACACCGAAGGACTGGAGGGAAAACTGTTTTATGGAAATAATCCTTGAGCTGTATGAAAACATGCTCAATACTCCAATATATTGCAGTACCAGTACATCCTATTGCATTACTGGTATGAGGTGTAAATCCACTCATAAGCTCACTTCTGCACAGACAGAAATAAAGCAGGCACTTCAACAGGAGTCTCGGTGAAAATGAAAGCAATCCTGGTGCTTCGGATGAACTCGATACTCAACAGCAAATCGACAGAAAGGCAGCCATTTTTCCCTCACAAAAAAGGCTGATGAATCAAGCGAGAGGGCGAGAAGCTGGGGAGCAGGAGGGATTAGATACAACCACTATAACTATTTCCTTCATCCAGCCACAGTATGTTCACCACAGTTAGCTTTACTGAGCCTGGCAACCTCGTCTGCAAGACCCAGTAAGTGACCTCTAGTGGCTCCCCAGCGCAGCCCGCCAGAGCGTCAGGCGAACAGACCCGGATGTAGTTCCCCTGTTTTAGGATGCCCTTTCTTACTGGGAGTTTTCTAGGCAGACAGGAGACACGGGTGAGGGGACAGTGAGGAGAGCAGGCCCAGGCACGGTCTGTGGCAGCACAGCCCTCCCCTCACCCCGCACCCTTCCCCTGACAGGCCCCAAGACACCAGGGCCCACACCTGCCTGAGGCCCACAGAGCTCACCAGAGGGTTCCGGGGCTCCCCCCCCAGCCCCCACTGCCATCTGGGGTCACAGCGCCTCCCAAAGAGCTCCAGCATCAGAGAGCACAGGGGTGCTCGGCCCCACAGACCCCCTGCACTGGGCATATCAGCAGTAACACCAGGTCCCATGGCCTGTTTTCGTGATGGTATCAGACACATACACGCTTGTGGAGAGAAGCCACACACACACTCGGGCGTTGTTCGTAAGCAGCATGTCATCTAAGCAGTGACATTACCACAAACTTCTGATCTATTACATGCTACGTTTGAAGTGCTGCCTCCTTTTTGTCAAACCCCAACTGCCATGCCCTTGTGTACTTAGTGGAAAGGCAACAGGAGCTGGCGAGCAAATAACCCAGGCTAGCTTGCCGCCTTCTTGGGCTGACAGTTACGTGCACCACGGTAGCCCCTCTGTGCCAGGCCCATTTTGCCATTCCCTCCAGAGAGACTCCAGAGCCACAGGACAGCTCTGCAACTTAAGCCTTTTTACATGGAGAGGCAAACACCGCCCTGCCGATCCTCCACTGCCCAGTAGCCTGGAATGGCAGAGATTGCACACTAGCATGTTACTCCAGCAGGACCCACTAGCATTAAAATAAACAAAAAAATATTACTTTTAACTCTACTGCCAGATTTGGTCTAGAAACAGTAAGGATCTATACAAGGATTTGTGAAGCAATGTATGTTTTTTACCTGTAACTTAAAAACCAGATCTCCATCCCCCTCCAGTGCTGTTGGCATTAAGCCATATCAACTGACATACTGACTCACACTTTGAACAGAACACATGTGTGTTTAATTATGAACACTCTCTTTTTTAGAGGACTTCAGTTTCACCACGCTAAAGAAATCTGCTGTTAAACGCATAAGAAAAACACACCTGCACAAAGTAAATAAGGAGCTCTTATGTCACCAACAAAACAAACATCACATGCAAAGGAAAACGAATCCTTACCTCGTGTTTCAGGTTCCCGTGTTCTGAAACATAAGTAAAAATAGGCATTATTGGCGACTGTAAAAGGTACGTTTTCTGTAGAGCAATCTCAGCCTGCACCGCGCAGCATTACGGACAAGCCTGCTGCCTTCTCGCGCTACCTGATCCCTGCGGCCACCCAGCAGCTGGGGCTGCGCCAGGGCTCGCGGTGCAAACCCGGCTGCGCCCTCCTCCACGCTCATTGGTCCCGCCAGGAGCGCCCAGCCGGCGGGGAGCCGCTGCGAGCCAGGGCCATCGTGTCCACCAACCTCTGCACGCTCACACAACGTTTCAAAACCACTTCACAAATACGGACTTAAGAACTCAAACGCTACAGGTACTTAGTTGCAGGTCGCGCTTTTTTTGTCTCTGTCTTTCCACAGCATGCCAACTCGTATTAAGACGTACACCTTTAGCTTCATAATTTTCTGTATTTCGTGTCTTCAGGCCGAGTTCAGCATTGCAGTAGTACAGCATCAGTATATACAGAGCCACTGGGGGTTTATTTGACTCTTCTGCTATGAGTTTTCTTGTATGAATGAGGAAAAAGAAATAAACACAGGCCTGTGGGAGATCAGGACTGCATCACGCCAGTGACACTTCTGCAGGCACACACCACCACACATCACAAAAAACACTAAACGGCGTATTTTTTTTTTACATTTCTCTTTGAATGCCTAATCTGAGAGAAGGTATCTGGGAGTATTTTGGGTCAGTGCCTTATCAAAGCACATGCAGCTGTATTTATCTGCGTGTGCTCAAGGTCTGCACAGACCGTTGAGGCAAGAGCACAGACTGCAGATGCCTGGTCTGCACTTCTTCACGTCTGAAAACTTTCACCTTGTAAACAATAAGCAATATTCACAGTAAATTAACTAAAAAAGCTTTATCTGCAACATTTTGCTCTCCTAAAACAAAATTACATTAAACAGCAAAGCGTGGGAAAAAAAAAATCTCTGGCTTCCTAGCATTTTATGCAAAGATAAGGCGTGCCGAGACCAAGCTGAGGGCTCGGCCGGGGCGGCACGGCCTGCGTTTCCACTGCCAGAGCTTCTCACGTACACTTGCAGCCACCGACTCCCCTCTGCCAAAGGCACATCATCTTGACGTCCACAGAAAACACTTCTGTGATTATAAACTTACCAAAAGTATGACTTTGCATTTGTACAGTGAGCAAAGAGAAGAAAAACAAGCCCACCCCAAAGGAGGAGATGCAGGTAGACTACTGAGGTTTGCTAGGGAGCCTGAGGGAACCAGCTGCCTATGGACTGCTGAACTTCAATATAATTTTGGCATTTATTTCTGAAATTTGATACGCTTTACAGAAATTTTGCCAAAACCTAAACAAAATCACCTTTTTTGAATGTTTCATCTCAGCATTATAAATGACTTCAAATGAAGGGAAGTCATTCCAGCAAGGACTTACAGAGGAGGCCAGAATTGAAATCCAGACTTAGGGTGTTTGGTTTGTTTGTTTTAAAAGGCCTATTTAGTTCTGCAGATCTCTTACCTAAAAAGCGAAATTGAAATGTGATCTATCCTCCAATGGGAATGAATTAATCTAATTTTTAATGGTTGCTGTTGAATATTATTTTTGCCTCTAGGAAATACCCCAAACCCAACTAGATTAATGAGTTCTGTTTGGCGATTGCCGCATCCCAACACTTTTCAAAATAAATAAGAAACTCATCAACTTTCAATAACTGGATTCAAGAAATGGCTACACAGGAAGGGAATAAAGACTGATAATTCACATAAAAGAAGCCTCATGTAAAGGAAGGTGGAAGGATTTGATTTAGAAAGAAAAACCAAAACCTTGCCAACACTGACAGACTGAACTGCCATTTGTGACTTCACTATTAACACTTAAGGAATAGAATAATATCCACTATCTGTATTTACACATAAAAGCATATTCAAAAATAAGACTTATGCTTGTCTTGTTACTTCAATACTGTTTAAATAATCCCGTATTTCAGAATATTCTGTGTTGAATTCTGTGAATTGCTGCCTTGAGATATCTTTTTTACAAATGTTACACAAACACAATCTATTTATTTCTTCTTTTTAGAAAAAGAAAAACTAACATCTGAGGTTATTCAGCAGCAGGTACTTTATGCATGACAATTTCCATTCAAGTTCCTGCTCATCAGCAACGTGCCAACGAAGTTACCAAGTGCACGAGTTCTCAGTTCTGACAGTAAGCTACTTGGACTGCAACAGCTGAGCACAATTTTTAGGGTTTTTTGTTTATTCACTGAGACCATGATACCACTGGGTCACTTTTTGATAATTACATTTTACTACAAAAGCAACAGGAGCAGCAGCTGGCCTCGATAAATGAGAGAGCACAGATCAGAAAAGCGGGAATAAGCTGATCCTGAGGGATGCAAGAGAGCAGCTGGATTTACTTGCTAACTAAATGGAGAGTAAATAAAAAGGATATGTAGTAAACTACTCACCTTCCTATTTTAAAAGGAAACTCAAAATACTTAGAATGCAGGAACTATAAGAAACGCCACTTGGGAGGAGCCATGGGACCACCGGCTCCTTTCCAGTCATTTAGCCAGTCATTGCATAACCACAAGAAAAGCAATTCGTGACCTAGAAGTACTGTAAGGCAGGACTCTGCACACAGTACCAAGCTCCCTGGGTGACTAGTGTTCAGGTTGAGCAAGGATGGTTAAACAACACAGCTCACCCTTTGCTGCAGTTAAATAAGAAGTGGCATAACTCCAATGCACATTCCGGGATTTGAGCACCGACTTGTCAATTCTGTTGACATAGCAGGTTTGGAGGGGAGCCAGCAGTTTTGCAACTATTGATCAAGCCAGCAAAAAGGTAAACAGTGAAAGCTGTTGCTTTCTTTCTAGATGTCAAAACCACCTGCTTTTTATGGAGAATCCCTAGTGTGCTGTAGCGAGCAATTATTACATAAACAGCATGGACCATGCTATTGGGCAGACACGTTACCATATGAAAGCGACCCTAAGCTTAACCCATTCATATGCTAACATTTTCTTTCAAGTTCGAACAAACTTCTTTTCCACATAAGGAAATGTAGTACTTTTTCAAATGGAATTATCTGAAGGAGAAAGGAATCATGCAAAAGTTAACTGAAAATTACTATAAAATTGCCCAGTTAATGCTTTTCTAATGCATTTATGCCCTCGTGAGAGACACTTCTAATACTCCCAGGGATCTGCAATATAAAGTGGAAAATTCTGTGGATTTGGCACCATATTTAAAATATTCAAAACATTTTCAGGCTCTAGAACCATTACTGCAGTTCACCTAGCTGAAAAATTCAATAGTCTGTGGAACCAGCAAACATTTGCCTGAGAACATGCAATTCAATACATGGACTTGGAAAAATTCCAGTCTGGCAAGAGAAAAGGATTGTTACTTCTGCTGGTTCAGACTAGGAAGCAGTCCGGAGTTGTGCAGTATGTTCTGGGCTGAGCGATGCTTTCGTCTGTCCTGAGGACCTCTGCAGAAATTGCAAGGGCCACAGAACAGCCTGTACAATGAAAGTGGGAATCATGAGGGAGATAGCTTCTCCCTTTGTCTACTACAGGTGTCTCTTACTCATGCTCGCTTGCCAAAGGTCCCGCTCTTCACCATTCCCAAATATAAACCCTCCCAACTAGTGTGGATGCATCACAGCATCGTCCTGTGCAGTGAAATAAGAGTGCAGCTGAGAAGACAGAAGAGGTGGAAAGGAAAGAGGAGACCTCCACATCATCAGAGAAAACACCACCACATAAATCCTTACAAATGGCCCTGTCAGAGAACTATGTGCAACCGTTTTGTAATCCCTGTGCTTCAGGATTTTGTAAGACCTCGTCTTTAAGAGTGCACAGTCAGATTTTAAGTTCACCATAACATTAGTGGAAAAGGGGGGCATGGAGAAGTCAAGTCACAGAAATGAAGCGACGGCATAAAAGTAAAACTTGAAAATGCAGAGGAGCACATACAAGGCAGCATTTTGGGAGGGGAGGGAGTTAAATCAATAATGACAGAAATGAGCACAGAACGCTGCCAAATTACAGCAACAAGGGCAGGAAGAATTTAAAGAAGGCTAAATGCAGACATTTTGTTCTATTTATTAATCCAACAGAGTAACTCTGCGTCTTAGTGCTGACCCTTCCATAGCCTGTCGAACTGGCCTTCGCTGAAGCTGAAGATTTGACGAGCTGGCATATGCTTGTGTGTAAGGCACAGCAAGACAACACTGCAATGTATCTTCAGATTTTCTCAATGTTTCGCTCATAAGTGTCAGCTTTAAATGATACACTTATTAAATCTGTCACTCTGAAGGTTTCATCTGTCTTGGGATGCCTGCCTTCTGAATTTTCACAAAGTGTGACTTGGAATGAAATACAAAAAGATTTAATCCACTCAGGGAGGTTCTGAGCATCATCTCAGAAAGGCTAGCAAAAACATCTGCTCAGTGGTTTAAAAACAAAATCTTAAACTGTGCAAAACCTGATAATGCTGAGGAAACCTCAAATGCCTTTAAGAAACCTAACAGTGTGTTCTCATCACAGTGCTCTGAACTCTGATCGCCACTTTGCAAACAGATGTCTACAAACAGAACGGGTCTACAGAATGGGAACGAAAACTGAGGCACAGAAGAAGTTCCATTTATGAAGAGATAATAAAAAGAGACTATTCAGTTCAGAGAGTATACTAACAAGAAATCATGAGAAGTTATAAAATAATTTATCATACAGAAGCAGCCAAGACTTCCATTGACTCTTCTCACAAAACCCCAAAGGAACACATTCAATTAAAAAGGGAAAATATAACCAGGATAAGATATGCAACCCATAAATTAAAAAAAAAAAAAAGAATAACCACACCCCACACACCAAAACTTTACAGAACTCACTGTTCCAAACCTTCCGAAATGCAGTTAGATATTTCTAGAGACAAAACCAGGGAAGCTGTGCAAACGCATTGACAAGGCATAAGAACTCTTAGAACACCAAAA
Organism: Eurypyga helias; assembly: GCF_000690775.1. Lineage (NCBI taxonomy): Eukaryota > Metazoa > Chordata > Aves > Eurypygiformes > Eurypygidae > Eurypyga > Eurypyga helias. The sequence continues at coordinate 134,132 of NW_010252214.1, forward strand.
ACATAAAAAGAAAATTTAAAAAGGATTAAGAAAGTAGCATTGTTCCTGGGCACTGTCTGCCACACTGAGGATCTGCACATTGCTGTGAAGCACCTGGCACACTGGCGGAAGGGCAGAACACCAGATTAAACACACCACACAGGCGTCACGGGAGATATACACGCCTGTGGCTGTAACTAATACCACATGACTGGGGAATAATAACGTCCAGTTTCCTAAAAGGATGACTGTGTTTCATGTCCATTATACCCTGTGAAAAAGGCTGTAATAGCCCCTTAGAAACAAAAGGAATACATGGCAATACAATAAATGTTCCAGGCATTTCGCTACTACTGAACCATTCCGGCTGTGCTCCACAATGTCTTATCTAATAGGACCCTCGGGCCACCTTTGCTAATTCCCCACAGGAGCAACAAATGACACCACTAGTAAAATTAAATTTACCATAAATTAATTTCTCTAAAGATTTCCAGAATGTTAAGATTTTGTGCATGCAGAGCATACTTTTTCCACGAAATGCAGTGAAAATGTTGGATTTCACAGGCTATCTTTGTGTCTGCATTCCTTCAAGAACATCTCATAACTTTGCAGGCCCGGCAGATAACTCCGGGGAGACCTCGTTCCTCAGCACAGCTCTAGGAAAGTGAAAACACAGCTCCAGAAAAACCCTTCTACTCACGGGGCACAAAACGCTGTTTAAAAGCGTCAGCATTGTCCCACCCCATTCTGGACCACATGGGGAAGCAGTAATGCATAAAGCTCCTCCTCAAACCTTTCCTTTCTCAATGCACATTATGAATGGGCAACACTGCTCAATCAACGCTGCTTTCTTTGAAAAGACAAATAAAGAGCAAAAATGGAAAAAAGAGTAGAGGAAAAAACTCCAGCTTTGCCTTCCTACTCATGGGCCAAAGCCCCTCGCCAGGTGGAGGGGACACACCTTGCACACCTCCTTGTCACTCTGCCTCAGGAGCAGGTGGAAGACACACAACTCTTCCAGCCTGTACTAGAGCTACAGAAATCTGGTTTTCTTCTATGTGAAGGCTCCCAGATGGAAGAGCAGTACAGAGCAGTACACCTGGACATAAGCTAAACCTGTAACAGTACCTTAACAATCCAGTTGCCTCCAATTTCACTAAAGACCCAGTACAGTAACATTTTACAAAAATCAGGGCAATGATTTAAAGTAAAATCCAACATGACATTCTGCTGCTGTGAAGTTGTAAAAGGATGATTTATTCCACGTACAAAGAAGTAGAAATGTGTTGGTTTTTTTTAATTTTGTTTCCCCTAGCAAGTGCCCAGCATTACTGAAGTACACATGCAGGAAAACTGCAAGTGCCCACACCTTGGGTTATCTAGGCATTCATGGTCAGGGTTACTGACACACATTGCACCATATGTGTCCACAGATCTTTACAAAGGAATAGAAAGACCAGCTCCTGCCCCCTGGGGTGCCAGCTATCCAATTAAAACAAAACCTACAAAAGCAACTAAACCAGAAGGAGAGAAAGAAAGAAAAAGGTAGAATTAGGGGTGGCTTATACCACAGAAGATCGCTCTCTTGTGAAGAACAGTAGGTGTTTGCTTTTCCACTCTACTAATTCAAAGTAATTGCTTTAAAATATTCAAATTTTAGTATAATTATAAATACTATATTATTTAGAATATCCATAGGAGATTCTATGAAAAACCTATGTCCAAAAAGGATTTTAAATAAAAACACTGTGATTGCTTGTATGGTTTTCAGATCTACAAAAGATTATTTTTTTAAAATCCAGACCTGGAGGAAAGCACGGAATATCTCCAACATGGAAAAGCAACAGAGAAACTGTAAGTTTGGTGACTGCAGCAGATGTCAGTACCTACCTGCTGGGAGATTTCATGGAAGAATAAAGTAGGCAAAGAGAACAGTAAGCCCAAAACCAAGTAGAAGTCACAAGTAAGGCAAACAGGGAAAAAACAAGCTCATAAAGTTTTGACAGGAACAAAAGGCTACACCTAAAATCTGGAGGCAGCAGCTTAGCAAAGAGCAGTGGATGAAATCAGTGATGTAATTGAAGCTGGGGGAGAGATTATCTCTGCAGCAGCGTTTTGCAAAGACTGTACGTAGTAATGTCAAACAGAAAATAACCCAACAGAGGAGGCTGCAGTAGCTGATGTGAGATACGTGAGACAGGAGAAACTTCAGACGCTTATGAATTCATTCTGAAAAGGAACACACAGGTTTTCAGAGAAGTGAGACCAATCAATTAGAAATTATCCCAGCACACACATCTACACTTGGCAGAAATCATAGAATCATAGAATGGTTTGGGTTGGAAGGGACCTTAAAGATCATCCAGTTCCAACCCCCCTGCCATGGGCAGGGACACCTTCCACTAGACCAGGTTGCTCCAAGCCTCATCCCGCCTGGCCTTGAAGACATCCAGGGATGGGGCATCCACAGCTTCTCTGGGCAACCTGTTCCAGTGCCTCACCACCCTCTCTGTGAAGAATTTCTTCCTGATACCTAATCTACACCTCCCTGATTTCAATTTGTCCCCATTACCCCTTGTCCTATCACTACAGGCTCTTGTAAAAAGCCCTCTCCCAGTACCCTTGTAGCCCCTTCAGGTACTGGAAAGCTGCAATGAGGTCTCCTCGGAGCCTCCTCTTCTCCAGGCTGAACAAGCCCAGTTCTCGCAGCCTTTCGTCATAGGAGAAATCATCATGCCTTCCAAAGGCTTTTCGTTCACACACATTCAGACTGGATTCAAACTTATTAATGGGGCAGGAAATTTGGAGGGGGAGGGGTGATTGTCCCCCCCAGTAACACCAAATGATCTCTAGAAGTAAGAAAAAAAACACAGAGGGGGAAACAGCCCTATGGTTAAGCGAGGGGCTGGCTGAGGCGTAGCAAAGTCGCTGCCACCAAAGGAACAGGTACAGGGAAGGGAACGGGGGGCATACGGTGAGAGCCAATATTCGGCAAGAGCAGTAGCAGGTCCAGAAGATGTCACAGAGAATTAGACACACTGCTGAGCAGAAAGGGAAAAGATAAAACCTGGAGTCATCTGAGGGAGACCTAACGGTAGCTGAAGTCAAAAGAGTCCTTGAGGTCCCAGAGAGCAGAAGAATGGGGGAAGTGCAAAGTGACAACAGGCAGGGAAGAAACTCAGGGAGTACAGCCATCGATTAAACGAAAAGGAGAAAAAAGGCCCTTAGATGTGGGAAGTACAGAGTCATCAATCACCTCTTTGTGAATATTGTGAGTGGACAGAAACCATGGAAACCAAAGAGATGAAAGAGGAAACACAAACAAACAGCTTGAGGAGCTGAGAGGAAGGCATGAAGACTGACATCGACACAAAGGCAGAACCACAAGGATGACAGATGATCTGCCGTACAGCAGGGCTTGCACGTGAGCAGTCTACGGTTAAAACAACAGCAATTCCTTGTCGTGTACGACACTGACAATGAAATTGGGTTTGACCTGTAACAGTTCTCTCCTGCTTTCAAACATATCAATTTAGCAGTAATAAAAATCCCTATGAATTCTAAATGCAATTCCAATTGTGCTTATAAATGGTAGTTTCACAAGTATGTATGTTACAATAAACACAAATTAGAGGTAAATTAAACCTTAATTATATCTACCAAGTTTTATGTCCTAATTAAAAATGGTATTCTAACAATAAAAATGACTTACCACCTGAATTAGCTCTGCCACAATTGTCTAATCTTCCTAAACATTCTTTGTGGGCTCCAGCTCCACACTTTGAACATAAATAGCCTTGATAAAATGTTCCTCTGCAAAATAAAATTAGGTAGTGATACATTAGAGGTAATAAATTCCAGGCATTTGAGAAAGAGACATGGCAGAAGGTATTAGAAGTCATGTGCTATTCTGCATAACAATGGTCCTTAAAAGCTCCAGAAAAAGCAACAACTGACAAGCAGCTCACCTGCTCTTCGTTGCTACTGGCCATCAAAACGTCACAACCAGGTTGTTCCTCTGGACTACCAGCAGAATAACAGTCTCCACTGCAATTTAGCCCAACACAACTCTGGAGCAGTACACTTGAAATTGTACCATTATGTATCCATCCTACTACCGACCTACACTTTGCGTCATCTCAGTGGGAATTTCCCTAGACACCGCGAAGGATAAGATTCATTTTAAGACAGCTGTAAGTTTGAATATATATTTTAAGCATTAAGAAGTTTATAGGTTATATTGAAAATATTCTTGGCTTTGATTTTGTTCATATTTTAAAAAAATACCCAGGTACACTGGTTAATGTTTAGAGCTGCTAAATAATGAGGTGCTTTCTTGACTCTAAATGTTCTCCAATTCCCCTTGATGAATTTGAGGCTGAGGAAACCGACTCACTGAATGGCTAACAAGGAAAGTTTTTTACAGGTACCACTGAGCCATTATGAGAGTTCCATCTACCGATGTATCTGCTTACTCCTCTCCAAGAACTGCTTTTGTCTCCTTATCCTTACCAGTTTGGAGTGATTCTGCACCCAAGTCTAACGTCTAACTTCAGCTTCAAAGGGAAATCAGGAGTCTCATGTGGAACAGAGCATTGAACAAGTTCAACCTGATAGAAATGTACAGAAACTGCTATTTACTACAGCAATTTCTGTATGGTTAGTGATTGCTGCATTACTGCACTGAAAAAGAAAAATCTTCTAAAAAGAATTGTGTAAATGCAGGTCAGTCTAACTGTTCAGGGAAACAGTCACTGAAGGAAAAAACACTTGACAGTGAGGACCATACCTGAGTTTACTTTATTCCATGCCTGTGTTTAAAAAAAAAAAACAACCAACCACTACCCATTTTTCAAATGCCCTTTCCAAAATGCTGTGGCTGCATTTTTAAGAACATCGACAATGTGCAACAACAGTGCATGAACTGGCCAAGGTTATATGCCTTCTGCAACTCCAACCTGCACTATGAAATTCAGGTTTAATACATACCCACCACTGGACATTCCATACTTACTAAAAAACAACACCACCAAACAAGGTAGCTCCTACAAGATGGCTCAAATAATGAATGAAAAACTAAGGAAGTGCTAGCATGTGTGTGCTTCAGGGCTAAGAGGCAGAATACATGGAATTTCTTAGCCGTACAAATCCTTGTTCATTAAAGCATTTCTTAGCTGTCTTGGCAACATCTGTCTTCAATTTGTCTACATACCTCTGGTTCAGAAATGCCTGTGAATGCCTCAGTGTTAGTTTCTGTCTCATAAAATCTCCCCATATTAAGTATTTATGAGCAGTAGCACCTGATTTTTCTGATATTCTTGCTAATATTTAGAAATTTGGTTACAAAAACTTGCTAGTACAACAAGAAATACTACGTTCATGGCTGTTCTGTCTCGGACAGAACCAGGTAGTCATGTAATTCCACATACTCCTCTGACTCAGGTATTTCACCTGAGTAAAAAGGAAAAAAGCCCCACACTTCAAACTCTTACCTCAGAAGCATCTGACAGACTTTGCAAGACGTCACTCGGCTGAAGGTATGCATTTTGAACTCATGAAAGCTTGTATCGGCGTAGTCTGGCCGGATGTTTGACCTGAACAGAAATTGAAAAAAATCTTTAAACCAACGAAATCTAGAGCATAATGCAGAATTCACAGCAGGAAAACTGAATCCATGACTAGTTTTATTTACAGTTTAATGTTTTTTTACTGAGGTGAAACACAAATATGGACCACACGCCTTGAAACAAAATCTGGATTATGATATTATGCAGACCTGGTCCTTAAAATACACCCTGTATTTTACACCCTGTATACTTACTCTGTTTTGGCTACTCTTTCTTAGGTGAGTTGCCCAGTGCCCGCAGCTGTTGCTGCCCACACTTCATTTACCACCTGACACAGAAGAGGGCTGCTTGCACTGCTGAGATACCAACACACTTGGCAGACCTATTTCCAAATTTATGCACAAAGCACTGGTCCTTCACTGTATGTGTGTCTTGTCTATCCTCCCTGCCGATCCCTTTTAGAAGCATGAGTATAATTTAAAAACGACCTACTCATAAGTTTGTTGCACTGGTGACTGTTTGCAGGTTCATTTAAGTTTAATTAAGTAACCCATGCAATTTTTTTCAGTCATCTTCCCCATTTCCAAGACTTGGGGGGAAGAACAAGAATCTTCAATTCATTTGTTATCTTTTTCTTCCTTGTTTATTTTAATTCAGGAACATTCCCAAACTACCGGAACGCTGTCGAACCAGTAACACTGAAGTGTTAGGTGCATAATATTAAGCTAGTCTGTATCAGACCAGAACATGGAGAGCTGGGGGGCGAGAAATCGAATGCAGCTCAACAAGGGTAAGTGTGAAGTACTGCATCTGGGGA